>NC_072836.1:2747500-3047500 GCF_027744805.1 Dunckerocampus dactyliophorus | reverse complement strand
ACAATGGACTATGCGGCCCACTTGTACCAGGTCCCCCCCGTTCACGTTGCCGCTTGTCCCCATCTGTCACTCCCATGGGACTGTGTGTGTGTGTGTGTGTGTGTGTGTGTGTGTCGCTGCTTTATTATTGTTTACCATCCAGTTGAATGCCCTCGAGGCACACAATTACCAAAAATACGCCTCCAAAGTCGTGCAAAACTTGAGTTGGAATGGTGTCAAGCAAATACATTACAAGCGCTCAGTTCATTGACCAAGCATTAACTCTGTGTAGCTGTTTTACTTTTTCATTTTCTAGATTTTTTTCTCCTGAATAAAAACATGACGGCGAATGGCGAAAATCTGCAAGTAACTGATACAGCCATGAAGATGAAACACGGCTCGTTCTCCCCCCTCCAAAGCTTTTACGGTTCATTGGTTCAAGACCCGATAAGTGAATTTCCATGATGTAGGATTCAATATTAAAAAACAGAATATGTTCGTAGTTAGAGCATAGAAAACCTGTTTATGACTTTTAGATGCAGGTTTTAACATTATTAGAGTGTATGAAACATGAAATAACACCCTTATAGTCACTTTTACACTCCTGTTATTCTTTGTTTACATCACATTGCGCAGGCTATGGTATCCTTACAGGGACATAAAACTAACGAGCTAGTTAGCCTCTCCAATTTACTTATTTAAAAAAAAAAAAATTTAAATTTGGAGTGGGGAAGAAGGACAAGGAAGCCAAAAACTTACCACTGGAATGAGAGGAGAACCTTTTTTTCACTCGATCTCAGCCATGGCACGTCTGTCTCGACCACGGCATGTCGGCTGGGCTCTGCTGGCTCAGTAGCATGCAGTCTCCATGCGGTGTGAAAGGTAATGTAAGCTAATGTCTCATAACATTACTGATGCCTAGTGACCACAATACTACATATAACTTGTCTTTCAATATTTTTAGACCATAGTAGACCATCAACCACATCATTTCTTAGTTAACTATTTTAGGGGGAAAAAAATTAAATAAATCTTTTTTTAAACTAAAACTACGCAAATTTGCAGGGCGGTGAATGCTGAATCGCGAATGTCCGAGGATCCACTGTAACCTCGAGTAGAGAACTCTGTATTCCGTATTGCCTTGTGTTTATTCTAGACATGAATATTGTGACATGATAATGTGACCGTCATCAAATATGTAGTTATATTAAAAGGACCAATCACAGCTAATGGTGTCAAACTGTTCCTGCACTCAGAGAATCCATCAGAGGGAATCTTCTGTGCTGCTACCTTCACTCAGTGCAGAGTCACGCTGCCCCCCAGTGGACGGGAGGATAAGGCCCTCCAGGTGGGTGTCCTAAAAAGTCCTTCCAGCAGCCTAATTCATCTTTTCTGTGATCACAGCCCATAGAGTGACCTGTGGCAGAGAGCAAGTGGGTGATGGAGGCAGGAAGAAAGCAGGGAGGGAGGGTGGGCGAGCGGGGGATGAGATGGGGCGGAGGGGGGTTTGCTACCGAGCACCAAGCTGTTGTTGTGTATAATCTGCAAATTTTCTCAGATGACGCAAAGACCGTGACTTTGCCTCCCGTCCCCTCTTCATCTCCACATCCCTCCTCTCATCTCCCAATGCCTCGCTCTTGTCGGAGGGGAGACAGCCAAGCTCAGCAGGTAAGCTTCCGGGTCGCCTTCTCGCCTCTGGGGTAGGGAGGGGGGTCCGTCCATCCATAATTGACTGATTCCTACAACTTTGTTGCCTTTTTGTTAGTTTTCTTTCCATTTTGTTATGTTCATCCTTTGGATGGAGATGTCCAGTTGGTGTTTCTTTCATGCATTTAAATGTTGCACATGCTCACTTCATCAAAAAGGAATGGAGGAGCTTCCAAGGCACCTGTTAGCCAAACGAGGAGAGGGATTTATTGTAACGGACATTTGAGCTGCGTGAAATGGGGTCCTCATGCAGCGAGGAGACCGGGAGGCGTGACTCAAACCTCCCCCGAAAAAGAAGGGAAGCGAAGGGAGAGTTTATAAATAGCAGATCTTTGCGAGGGTGAAGAGAGCAGATGTGATAGACAGTCTGTGCTTAAGGAGTTCAAACAACAGATTAATACACTCAGATTATCATCTCAGCGAGAGGAGGGGAGGGGCTTGCACACACACACACACACACTGATGCAGGAGGGGGTCTCACGATACACTGATGATACATGTACTTATTGTTTGACTAGTCATCTTTTTATTATTATTTTTGCTACGATTGCCAATGTAGCCCAATAATGTGTTGACTGGCCATAGTAATTACCTCCACTAAGGAAGTTAGTATGCGTAGGAAGTATATGCGTATGTCAGCAGTATTATGATAAAAGCACTCAAATTTTTGCACAAAATCTTCTGAAAGAGTGCAGCCTGGGTCAAATAAAAACAGTGCACATTTTTTCTCACTTTTTCCTTAATATATTGGTGAATAAATCAGATTTAGACATATATAGGGGATGTGTATCAATGAATGTATTGTATTATTTGGTGCTGATCCAGATTAGGATCGCCAATCAACAACATCAAGTTTGTCCCAAAACAAACCAGTTACAAGTCTACAGCAATACGGATATTCATATGTTTTGGCCGCGTGTCCACACACAAACTTATGGTTTTGTGCTTAAAAAGTAAAAGCGTCAGTGTTTGTGATTGGATGGGTAAAACGGCGCTTTTTGGTTTGCGTCATAAGAAATGTGCAACATTATGTCATGTTTTTCAACATTATTTAACAACAGAACGTGAAGTTATCGACTATCGGGCTCCATGTAAGTGTGTGCTGGTTTTAAAGATAATGTACACGTCATTATACATTTAATGTCTCAGTACATTGATGAACAGGTGCGTTGTCATGCTCGACCAAATCTGTTTTGGTTGCTTCAAGGTTTCTGATTGGACAAAATGTGCACTGCAGCCAGTGAATGTGTTTTTTTGTGGGGGGAAAGGTGTATTTTTGAAAATATCCGTGTTTGTGTGGACACTGCCTTTGTTAATCTATCTATTTGTTGAACAATTAAACGTGATGATGACTTAAGTGTGTTTGTGTTCATGGGAGTCCCGAGAGAAGCGTGCTTATCTCAATAATGAGCAATGACCTCTGACCTTTGTAAAGCACGTATTACAGTATGTTCTGTCCTGTCTGACTTGGGGTCAGTCATACAAGCAGTTTAGTCCATGCCTTTCAGACACAGGTCACAGTTTTATTTCATGTCTTCACATGGGACAAAAATGATTTTTATTTATAATCTACTCATTTTTGTTTTTCTTCAAATGTTGATTAAATTTACCAACCTACCCAGTAGGAAGTGGGTAGATGCCTGGTGGAATACGTGGTGGTTGCCATATTTGAAAAGGCGGAATGTTTGATCCCGCTCTGAATGTCCATCCAGCCTCTGGTGCGTTTAATGCCGGCTGCGACATGTAAGAAGTGTGCTGTGTCGCAGTGAGCATCCTCATCTGTCTCTGAGGGGACGATGAAGGGGTGGGGTGGGGCGGTGGTGGGTGGTTGGATTATATCCCCATCCCTTTGCAAAGCTCACACCAAACAATCAACTGTTGGAAGTAATCCCCTGCGACACACAGACACCCGAACACACCACACTCTCCAACGGCAGTAATACCACACTATCATATCAATATTTATACTAATGTGTTGTTACGTTCATGTGGGGCCATGGTAGGTAATACGAAACAATAGCATCACACTTGTGGAATTTGTCATGTGCGTAATTAATGTCGTAACACATGACTTATCATAATCAAACATCACAACTTCAACAGGTAGGTGTTGATGTGTGTTGTGTTGTTGTGTGTGTTGATTCTCAACAATGTTTAACACCAACATACTTAAAAAATACTTATAAAAAAATACTTACCTACCTGCAAATTTTAACGTATCTGCAAACATAACTTCCTTGGTGGAGGTAACATGAGAATTCTGAATGCTTTACAGTGGAACCTTGGTTTTCAAACACCCCTGTTTGTGTATGATTCCTATTGGACGAACATTTTGGACAAATTCTTGCCTGGGTTCACATGTCTCAGTTATCGTACAATATTGTGCCTAAACAAACGGTTGTGATTTGTGGGCGCCACTCACGGGAGGCAACAAACAACCGCGATTAGCGAATCTCGTCGCCAACGCATAGCAAACCCTGCACACTGTTTGGTACGTAGACTCTTGCGGTATTAATAAAGATGTGGAGGATAATGCCAGCAACGCTTGTTTATTCACAACACAAATTAGGCGATATTTAGTGTACGCAATACTATGGCATCCCTTAAGGCACATTCTTTTGGAAAACTCAAATGACAATGCTAAACAAACTAGTAGGTTAACGATGCATCTGTCCATGGATTCAAGTGCTCACACAAAATTAGTTTCAGTTTTTGTACGATTCGGTTCTAGACGGACCCTTTGGAATGGATTAACAGTTCAAGGTCAAGTTTGTTTATAGAGCACATCTTAAAACAGTCACTGCTGCCCCAAAGTGCTGTACAGGGAAACAAGCAGTATGTTCAAAAGTATTATAATAAATACAAATCTTAAAACATAAGAGGCTAAAATAAAGACAAACAATACAAAATAGCTAGAAACAATAAAAGAAACAAATAAAAACAAATCATAAATGTCCACCACAGCTTGCATTAAAAGCCAGTGCAAACAAGAGCGTTTTGAGCTTTGATTTGAAACTCTCGATGGGAGGAGCAGTTCGAAGGTTCAGGGGGAGAGCATACCACATTTTGGCACCTGCTAATGCTACTGTCCCCTCTGGTCTTCAGCCTGGACCGAGAGCGCTCTCATAGATGCTGGTCACAGGACCTCAGAGCTCCCGGAGTGTGCAGAACAAGCAGTTCTGATAAATAAGGTGGTGTCAGCCCATTAAGAGACTTTAAAACAAATAATAAGATCTGAAACTGAATTCTAAAACTAGCAGCCAGTGGAGAGAAAGGTGCACAGGAGTGATGTGCTCATGCCTTTTGGATTTTAGGCATTTTGGACCGGTTGTAGGCGGCGAGTGGAGGTCTGTTCAAGACCAAAGTATCGGGAGTTACAATAGTCCAGGTGAGATGTGATGAGAGTGTGTGCAACTGTTTCCATCTGGTCCAATAACAGGAACCAAGGTTCCACTGTATCTGCAAACATAACGTGTTTGGTGGCGGTAATAAGAGAATTCCAAATGGTCTGAACTTGTATTGTTGTAAGCACAAGATGATGTGTAAGTGCGCCGATCCCATTGTTCGATCTCTTGAGTAGTCTTTAGAGACTGGCTGTGGACGGGCCATATTGTTAGTGTAGCAGCCATTGTGTTTCTAGTGTGCTACGGTCAAAACGAGCGGCACCTTCTTCTGTGGCTGCTCAGGCTCCATTACAGTAATCAAAAGCTGCTCTTGTAGGGGATTATCTCGGCCTGTTGTGGTGGAAACCACAATGATTAACAAGATGCATCCTAAGTACGCTGCAGCCCAAGACCGATTGTGATGCCGGTCATCTCCGGCATCATCATGCATGTGAGGGTGTTTTCATCTGGGACTAGGACTTGTAGCAGTTTGACCTGAACTTTGGGATACTTTCTTGGGGCTTTTGGTGTTGTGTTTGGATTTGATTGCATGTACAGTTTATAGCTAGCATTGTAGCTCAACTAAGACGTTAAAGCTGACTGCAGTACTTGCGTTCAGATTGATGGTACAAGTTGAGGTTCGGTTTCTGTGTCTTTGCTTCTAACTGGGTCCACCGTGGGGTGGTTCAGGTTTCATTACTCAGACGCTCGGTCACAGAGTGCTCTCCCAAGAAAACGACTTCTCTTTTAAGGGAATTCCTGGCGGCCTACCTGGCAGAGGAGGACAACCACCTGTGTGATCTCACTCTGACATCCAGGATTTACTGTAAGCTCCCCGGGTCCAGCGGCCTGAACCCTCTGACCGGAATGGCTGTGTTTTATTAGGGAAGCTAAGCTGCAACGTGACGCAACAAGCCAGCGTGCTGCCAGGCCTTCCTCTCTTGTTACGCTCATCCTGTGATCAGCATCTGTTTCCCGTGGCCCTGTAACGTCCAATTAAGCACTTTTCAGGCAAAAATTGACGGGGTTTCATTGGACTTTTCAAGGTTCCTGGAGGCCAACAAAACTTCCCTGTGAAGCAGCTCTGACATTTCTCAAAACTCCACATAATCCGCCTGTTGGGGAAAGCAGACGTTTGCGACATTTGTGTCCTCACCGCTTGTTTGGGATTCTTTTCTGTTTGGCCAAAACCCCCTGCTACTGACATGCTCTCACATGTATCTGCATTGTCCTAGAGCTCTCCAGCATGGACCAGGACATTTCATTGAGTCAGTTTCTCATCTGGAAGACTACAAAGGCTATAGGCAGAAAATATGTTCATAATCCAACCGAAATATGGAACACCAAAGAACAAACCAGATACAAAGTCAGTCAAAAACATCATGATTGTCATAGATTGGCTTTGCACATAAACCCCCACTGGACTTGAAGGTTTCATCACCATTGTGTTGAAAAGTGATTGTTGCCATTGTTGAGTTTTGTAGAAAGGGGTCAAGTAGTTTTTGCGTCATCCCGTTAACAAGCGAATGAATGGTGAAGAAAATCGCTTTGGTGGTAATTATTGGCTGTCTGACTGAGCATCATTGTCGCTGTCAAGGGACAGTGTTTCTTTTTGATCTCAATAGATTTTCAGGGTATTGAATCGACTATGTTCATGACTAGATAGGACAGCTGTAGTCATATATAGTCTTTAGCATGAACTGATTAAGCCTACTAGGATAAGACGCAAAACGTCTTCTTAGACATCCTGAACAGTCCAGTTGTGATCATCCATTCAATGAGAATACGATGGCCTGGATGAAGGAGAATATTCACAGACATATCTATAGAGGCAAACATGCGGAAGGCATGATGATGTTTTTGCCATGACACCTCTCCGCAACCCCGCTGCCCGACTGACGCATTTGTGACCAAACAATGTCCGAGCAAAGAATAAGACATAAGGATTGAAAAGAGGATTTGTGAAGACTATAACAGGGGAAACTCCTCCCCCTCCTCCCCTCGCCGACACATTTGATGGGGGATTACATCCATGCAATCGAAACTTGCCGGGACATTCTGCTGAGATCGCACCGGCAATCCGAGCGCAGCAGGGAGCCCTGCGAGCCAAGGGCGGAGATACGGCCGGGGGCGGAGGAT
Organism: Dunckerocampus dactyliophorus; assembly: GCF_027744805.1. Lineage (NCBI taxonomy): Eukaryota > Metazoa > Chordata > Actinopteri > Syngnathiformes > Syngnathidae > Dunckerocampus > Dunckerocampus dactyliophorus. The sequence goes on along the minus strand of NC_072836.1, from coordinate 3,040,292 downwards.
GACAGCTTGAAGTGAAAGGGCAAACGGACCACAGGTAATGTGTTTTTGTGTGGGCAGACGTCCCGCTCAGTTGATGGATTATAATCATGCCTGATTGCCGTGGTCTGACTATTTGGAAATAGGTCGTTCATACCTCTGACGTGGACTTGGCAGGCTGCGCTGCTCTCCAGATGTGTTTACATATGATTCATGTGAGAGCAGAGGTGGTGGGAGTCGTGCTAATGTCTTTCTAGGCAGGGGACAGACAACAATTGGATGTTTTGTTAGCAGGAAAAACCCAGTGTTGAACAGCGGGAATTAAAATAATTACATTAAGAATTACAGGCAGAGCACCACATTGTCCTCCAACTCTAAATGAAAATGTATCTGCACAATACAGTGGATCCCTGCACAGTGGCGATTCAGCATTCACAACCCCAAATTATTTTTTTCTCTGAATAGGTAGTTTTTGTCCACAGAAAATACATCTCATTTACCCTATTTCAGTAAGAATTTACACAGAATTTCCACAGCTTACATGTACTACTGTTAAAAAAGCCCACAATTTGTTTATATCTTTATTCTTCACAGATAATGCTGTTTATTTAAACTGAGATTTGGCACTTTGTTTGGTGGACTTTGAACGCACCATAGTTGCTGTGAGATGCAAAAGTGAAACTTATATAAAACTTCTACACTAATTAAAACTTCTACTAATAACTCACATTTCTTCTGTTCATCGATCATCAGTATCATTTTATAATTATGGGCCTGAATGCAATGCAAGCACCCACATGCACACAGTGTAGGGTGACCAAGCGTCCCATTTTCCCAGGACGTGTTTTCACGTCCCGTCCCTGATGCCCTGGTTTTCATTCTTTGTCATTCAATTGGCTGGCTTTATGACACTCTGCTGCATTGGACGTAATCCCTAAAGTGGCTTTTTGAATTAAGTTTCCAAAAAGCCAAAGAAAAAGCAAATTTTTGTTTCTCAAATTGGGTCATTTTTCAACTCAAACTCCCATTATTGATTGTTTGCACTGGATTGCACAACTGTTATTCTACAGGGACTCTAGATGGCCACTAAATAGCAAGCTAACAAGTTAGTGAGCTAACCAATTAATTTAATTAATTTCTTCTAAATTTAAGAAAGGGTTTCAAACAGAGTGGGGAAGAAGGACAAAGTAAGAATCCACAAACTTACCACTTCCACATGGAATGGGAGGAGAATCTTTTTTTCACACTGCATCCATGGCTGGCTACATTGAGTGCAAGGTAGGGTAATGTAACAAGAATGGCTGTCTCATCCATGTAACATTACTGCTGCCTAGTGGCCAGAGTACTACATATAGACTAATAATAATAGTACATAGTCTACCACGAAACAGCCATCATTAATTAATTAATTTCTGAAAAAAAACAATATAGCGAGGGACAACTGTATATGTTCTGTAGCACAAAAAACCCTGATCTCCTGTTTGTTTACGTCCCTGTGGAATAGAAAACAAATGCTAGCGTGATGTCTGAAGAGTAAGGGCCACTGTGCCAAAATCAATCCATGATTTGTTCCACTGTGTCCACAGGCAGGATGACAAACCAGCCCACAGTCAACCAGTCCAACACCGACAAGCACAAGAAGGTGAAAGATGAAACCCGGCAAGATGACAACACAGAGACTGGCTACAAAGATGCTGGTCACTGCAGCCGCAACACCCACAATCTGTTGCTGGGACTCACCGTCATGGGTACATACTGCGTGACTGTCATGTGATATCATTCCATCTTTTGGCTTAGTAATTGGGGCTGAGAATTAAGGCTTTCCCGTGTGTCAGGTGTGGTCATGGGAGCCGTGTTCGGAATGCTGCTGCGCTACATGAAGGTGGTGGACAACGCCGCCCTCACTATGGTTTCCTTCCCGGGAGAAATCCTCATGAGGATGCTGAAGATGCTCATCCTGCCTCTCATCATCTCCAGCCTCATCACAGGTGAGAAGCTCGGAGGTGACTTCCTGTGGGGCTCCGATGTTGATGTGATAAACTACATGTCCTCGGGTGTCAGGGCTGGCTGGTCTGGATGCTCGCTCCAGTGGCAGGATGGGCAGTAGAGCCATGGTGTACTACATGTCCACCACCATCATCGCCGCCATCCTCGGGGTCATCCTGGTGCTAAGTATCCACCCCGGCAACCCCAAACTGAGGGGGCGCACAGCGACCACGGCCACCAAAAACCAGGAAGTCAGCAGCCTGGACGCCTTCCTGGACCTGATCCGAAACCTCTTCCCTGAGAACTTGGTGCAAGCTTGTTTCCAGCAGGTAACACTTTGACTTCCTGTAATTTTGGGGCCATTTGGGACTGAGCTGAATGATTAGAAGTAGTTTTGGACTGAATGAGGCTCAGCTCTTGTTCTGCTGCTAATCCCTTTACATCTGGAATGCTGCATCCTTGTTTACTACAGCAAAACATCAGCAGCTCGACACTCCTGAGCACCAACTCATGTTATTCATCCATTCCTTACTCTCTGCTGACTTTGAATAAACACATTTAAAATGTCAAATGTACTGTATAGCTACTCACCGCTAATGAACGATAGTGTAAGATGATCCATGAACACAAGGAATCGAAGTCATGGTGTTGAAGTTATATATATTCAAATACGATACCGATATTGCAGCTGAGCGTATTGGCCGATACCAATATCAATCTGATACTATATCAACATGTATCATACATACTATTATTATTTAATTTCTAGTGTGGAATGTTTTATCAAGTGATATTACACAAACAGAACGGTGATCAGCAACAGTAGGTATGGGAAAAACTTTCCCATTTATTATAAATCGTGGTTCCCATAACAATACATAACAATATTCTACAGTTGAATAAAATAAATAAGAAGACCCTCAATAAATCCAATAAAAAAACAAAATAATATCTATAAAGTGCAAAGTAGGTAACTTTAGCTGCTCTACTGCTTGCATCCAAGTGCTTTTTTGAGAGTTTAGATGCGGACCTTATTATATGTTTTTTTGCAGATATCAGACCGATATCCAATATCAATATAGGATCAGGACACCCCTATATATGATACCAGTCAAAAGTTTTAGAACACCCCAATTTTTCAAGTTGAAGTTCAAGTCGTTCAAGTCCAATGAATAGCTTGAAATGGTACAAAGGTGAGTGGCGACGTGCCGCAGGTTAAAAAAAAGGTAAGGTTACCCAAAACTGAAAAATAATGTGTATTTCAGAACTATACAAAAATGCTTCATTCAGGGACCACAAAATGGGTCAACAATTTAAAGCTATTCTGCAGAAATGGAAGTTGATCAAGCCTTGGCAGTTGGTGTAACTAATTCCTGCAGGTGTTCCAGGTTCTGAAGTACTTACTACCTCCTCTGTCTGCATAAAAACAGTGTGGTACACATTGTGGTACTATACTCTCGTGCTGGAGTGCTGGAGTGCTCTAACATTTTTGACCGGTAGTGTATAAGTTTTACTTTTGCATCTCACAGCCACTGTGGTGCGTTCAAGGACCGCTGAACAAAGTGTAAAATCTCAACGCTTGAAGAAAAAACATTATCAGTGAAGCATAAAGACAAAAACATGTAAAAAATAAAAATAAAAATAATTAAATAGTGGTACCTGTATGCTGTACATTTTACTTGTATTAACACGTATTATTACTCCAGGGTGTGCCCCGCCTCTTGCCCGAAGACAGCTGGGATAGGCTCCAGCATACCCACGACCCTAGTGAGGACAAGCGGTATAGAAAATGGATGGTCAAATATTACTGACTAAAAGGGGTGTCACAAGATGTCGTGAGATTAAAATGTGACAAGATTTCTCGTTCAGTCTCATAGGCACTAGGATTGGGACAATAATAACTTCATTAATTAATCACTCAATAAATAAAAATCAACTGGATATTTTGCGGGCCATGTGCATGCGTGTCTGTTTTCCTCATCTCTCGCCTCCAAACAGTCGTCTCGTCTCGTTTCTGCAGGCCAAGTCTCGTGTATTGTCCCGTCTCGTGAGCTGAGTGCCTCGTGACACCCCTACTAACTTAGGGTGATTGAGATGGAAAACACAACTATTTTCAGAAAATACGAAATTAAACATTTTAAATAAATGTTGTTTTTTTTCCCGAAATCTGCAAATTTGGGTGGCTGTGAATACTGAATGGGTAGTATGCCACTGTACTGGCTTTGTGAAACAGTCAAGCTCATTTTTGGAATCTCACTTTATCCTGCCAGGTCCAGACGGTGCTGAAACAGGTGTCAGTAGCAGCACCAAACCAAACTGAGCCCATTGTAGTGAACAGGAAGAAACTGGAGTATAAATGGGGCATGAACGTTCTCGGTGAGTGAAGTTCCGCCTCTTGGGTTGCTCATTTAGAACACACACACGTCAGTCACGTAATCTGCATCAAGCTTAAGTGACTCGTGTTTGTTTTGCTCCAGGCTTGATTGGCTTCTTCATCACCTTTGGGATCTGCATGGGCAGGATGGGCGAACGTGGAAAAATCATGTGCGACTTCTTCAACATCCTGAACGAGATCATCATGACGATGGTCTCCATGATCATGTGGTCAGTGTCATGTCTTTTCCCACCACCGCACGCGCAAACGTGCACAACATGTGTCTGTTTTTGCTCATGTGGGTCAGCGACTGCCTTATTATGACACACACGAGATAGCACACATGGCAGCTGCTGACAGTGATGGAGAAGGCGAAGGCTGCACATGAGACACGCTGTGGGAACCAGCGGCAGCGGGTACTCTGATAGGACAGGAAGTCTGTGGGAGAAAGTGTGTCAGTGAAGGACGCGGACAGATGGGATGAGACGCTTTCCCCGGAGCGTGCTGGAGTCTGTGGTATGCAAGGGAGTAGCAGGAGCCGGCGCCCTCAACAATGTTGAGTTCTCCCTTAGGAGAAAACGTGGAACATCTCCAGAATGTAATGAAGACACTGAAAGGGCGGGACGGGGAGTGACATTCGCAGGAGCCTGGATCATCACACACAGCAAGAGTGCTGTGGCTCCAAAAACAAAAAAAAACCCAACAAAGTCCATCTTCATGAGCAGCTGGCCACCAGAGGAACCGTGCATGTTCGTATCACTCACAGCGTATAAACACATGAGTCAGCAGCCTGCAGGCCAGCTAAACACAAGGTCCAGTGTATACAAAAACACGCATCATTCGAGGAAGACATCCATCACAAACAGCGCGCGGCACGCTCCGGAAAACAACTGCGACCAGACGCTGGCATCGGACCACAGATGACCTGAGACCGGCCCGGAATGACACAACTGGAGGGGGTCCACAGAGGGAACAACTGTCCGGGAGCATGTGCCGTCACGTAGGGAACGTGCACCTTTAGATGAAGACTGATGTAATGTCACGCTGAACACACTGTGTTCTCCTAGAACACAGACCTCCATGGCTCAAATGTGCACAAATCCATACCCGTTAACATGAAAAAAGCTGCGAAAATTCTCGTGATGTATATCGGCTTTCGTACCAATATCCGATATACGGATATGGCCCGGTACTTAATTAGCTCAGCAGCTCTTCCCTAAAACTAATGTCACTATTTACACTGTTTGTGCCAAATAAGAGAAATACCCCAATATGCAACATAAGCTTTAGAAAAAGTGCCATATTTATTGTAAACATTCTGTCTCAAAAAATTTGTCATTAAAAAAAATCATGAGCAATAGTGAACGAAAGTAACATCTTCTCTTACGATCAACACATAACTGCTGCCTAGATATAATAAAGTCACATATAAGAATCCAATGAAATAATGCTGGTAATGATGCACATCCTATGCGGCACAAACATCCGTATTGGAGTCAAGAGTGTGAAACTATGTGTCACGCTCTCTGTGACTTGTTGAACTCTTTTGTGTTGGTTCTCCTTATTTCCTGTTTTATACTCTTATTTTGCAAGCGCGTCCTGTTTTGTACTGTTTTCAGTCGTGTTGACCTTTTTCTGAGGAAGCTGCCAGTCACAGCTGGTCCTCTTTTGGGATTAGTTGGCTTCTTCAGGAGAGTGTGTGGTCTTTGTTGTTTGCTGGTTCAGTGTGGTTCGGTTGTTCTTGTGATGGTTTGCATTCCGCTGCTTCACCTCTCACTACGTCTGTGTAGTTTTTTCCTCTGTTTCTTTTTGTTAGTGTTAGGCCTGTTTGCAGCTGGTTGTCCAGCAAATAAAGATTTTTTGCACTACGCTCCTGTCTCTGCGTCCTGGGGTCACAACCATGCCTGGACATGACACTGTGTACTCATTGAACAGGATTATTTTGCTGCGGGTATGCTAGCTACGTGTGAGTCCGAGTGATTCTTCATGACGTGTGATATTAGATCGTAAGTAGGTCCTTCCTTGCAGCGCTTTGCAGACATTGCATATTGCATATTTACAATTCGAAGGCGAAACTTGGAAATAATTCCAGAGAGCGACGATACTAAACAAGCAAGCTTGTTGCTGTGTGGAGCACGACGTCCTCACTGACATGCCGATATCATTACAGTATAACCAATACCGATGTGAACGGATATCTCATGTTTATGGCAATATTGGCCGATTATCGTCTCTATAAAATTCCCGTCTTCCTCATCTCTCAGGTACTCTCCCGTCGGCATCGCCTCTCTGATTGCGGGGAAGATCGCCGCCATCGGTGACCTGGAGGTGGTGGCCAGGCAGCTGGGCATGTACATGGTGACCGTCATAGTGGGCCTGGTCATCCACGGCGGCTTGATCCTTCCGGCCATCTTCTTCGGCATCACCCGTAAAAGCCCCTTTACCTTCTACTCTGGAATCTTCCAGGCTTGGATCACGGCGCTGGGCACCGCCAGCAGGTCAGTGACGTATGGAATAAAGAAAGCAGGGATCATGGATGATGATGCCATGTCTGACATGATTCCAGACATGTGTGGTGAAAGTCAGTTTGGGATTATCGAAGCAGCCAAATGGGCCCTGCCTGTACGCTGTTTGGCTTTGTGCAGACCAACTGTTATTTTGGCACATTACTGTGGCAGTAGTGAAAAATGGGTAATCCTATCAACGTTTCCTCTAATTATATTACGACCCCAGCTTAGGCGGCTTGGGAATCAAATTCCTCTAATACACACGGAGGATTGCAACTGTGGCTGGCACCAGCTGTCGGGAGGAGGCTCGCTCCACTCGGATTTCCGTATTATTTTGTCTCCTTGCCAAACTCACCCCCTTCCTCACCTCTGCACCTCCGCGTGTCACCACCTGTCTGCCTATTTGATGTCCTCCGTCAGACGTCTCCATGTTCCCTTCTGTTCCCAGTGCCGGGACTTTGCCGGTCACATTCCGCTGCCTGGAGGAGAATCTCAAGATCGACAAGCGCGTCACTCGCTTCGTGCTGCCCATTGGCGCCACCATCAACATGGACGGCACTGCCCTTTACGAGGCCGTGGCGGCCATCTTTATTGCCCAGATGAACGACATCACGCTGGACGGCGGGCAGATCGTCACTGTCAGGTCAGGAAGGACTGGCCTGCTTCTCGTCATGTTGTTACACTCCAAACATGAGCACCTTCAGCTAGTGGGCCATGTTAAATTGTCACATGAATATGTAGATTTCAAGCGTATAATAGGCGCTAAAAAATAAAAATAAAAAATAAAACTGCAAAAATGGTAAAATTTTCATTCATTTTACAAGAATAATACCAAAATATTCAAAGAAAAAACTTGTAATCTAACAAAATGTAGTCATTTTAGTGACATATAAATCCAATGTGATATCCAACTACGCTAAAATATCAACAGCCTCCATCTCAGCTTTGTGGAATTGTTTGTTTCTTCAGTCTTCAGTATTTTCCATATATGAATTTATATATGAAATATATGAAAACATGTTTTCCTGAGTTCCATGTAAGTGTGCACTGATTTGAAAGATAACACTAAATCTGCTGTATCTGTGGCAGCCCAAATGTACGAGTGGCGGGCCGCCACAGATACAGCAGATTTAGTGTTATCTTTCAAATCAGTGCACACTTACATGGAACTCAGGAAAACATGTTTGTTTTTTTTATTGCCCGTGCTCATAAGGCACACACACGCAAGTTTACCGTTGCATGAAGTCAATCAACTTTATGTTTTGTTGTTAAATAAGGTTTAACATGAGATAATGTCATATTCCTTATAACAAAAATCTAAATGCTCCGTTTTACCCGTCCACACACAAACACTGCGTCAAAATTTTCAAAGGCTTTTACTCTGGCCAGAGTTTTTGTCATGGCCAATCTAGACTTGCTAGACTTGCTTTTGAGGACTCACAAAATTCATCAAAGGCCCTATACTGCAACGTGCACAGTTAGACATTTTGGTTTACAGGTGCCATTTTGGTGTATTTGGGCCATTTCCTGTGTTTCCTTTTCCGTGTAATGTTCTGTGGGCTGTTTAATTTTGTCTGGATGAGGGTCACTAAAAATGAGCTGCGTGCCGCAAATAGCTCATGGGCTGCACATGGACACCCCTGTGTTACATCATTAGTAGTCTGTGGCAGTGTTAAGTGGTCAAGGTGGAGTCCCCCTGTATAACAGATGTGGGGTTAAGAAGATCTAAGAGATTTATGATTAGGTATGACATGAGGCAGTGTTTCCAATCACACGTTCATGTGATTAGAATGAATGATAAAATGGTAGGGAGTGTAGGATGGGGCTGATGTGTGTTGACATCAGGATCCTCGCAGCCCTGTTGTGGAACGTTGTGGTGTGTGTTGATTTGCATATAATAAAGTCCTGGTGGAGGACTGCTGGGAATTTCTCCTCTGTGTTTTGTCACCAGCGCTTTGTTTGCCTGCGGTTTGTCAGCCTCCCATGCGATAATATCAGCTTTTTAGTGCCTGTCTCGTCTGTCTGCAGTTAAAAGGCGCATTTATGACGCCGCCTTTCATGTTCTTGAAGTTCCCGTGCTGACCATGGCAGCGGGCCACGCTGACTGTAATTGTTTGGACAGCTAAACTGGCTGACCTTTTTGCCAGCGTTGTCGCAAACAAGCAGATTTGATGTACGGGCCTGAGCATGTGACCACTTGACTGGAGTCAAGTCGTCATTTCTGAGGTTTCAGTGCGATTGCAAACATCCTTCTTGTGGTGACGGCGACTAATGATGCTCAGTTGTGTGCAAGTATAAATACTGTAGTGTCTCTGCTGTGGTAAATATGTCAGCACATTGCCTCAAGCCACGTCCCAGACGGAGCGCTATGTTGACAATGCATGTCTCAGGAGCCACTTTAGCCTTTTTTCACATCTTCTGTCCAATGAAAATTCTCTCTACATCTGCGGCTCGGCACTAATCAAGTATTCAGGAAAAAAAAGCAGTACAGTCGTTCCTTGCCACTTCGAACATCTCACCTTCACTCGACCGTGGTTGTTCAAAAATGAATGACCAGTTTCGTGGTTGACTACGGTCTATTATTAGACTTAGACTTTATTGATACACAACGGAAATTGCTTGGTTACAGTAGCTGAATTGCAGAAGGAAAAACACGCTTAAATAAAATGCAGTGCAATATGAATAAAATATAAGAAAAATATTTACATATTTACAAATAGTGTTTTAAAATTTAAGTAGGAAATAAAATAAAGTAAATAAAAGTACATTTATACTCCATACAAGGTAGGGCAGACAGTGGAGCGCAATAATGTTGGGAATTATCCTTTACAGACAGGTGAGGTAGAGCTGGATGGCGTGTAGAATGCATGAAGGCCTGTAGCATTCACTGTGGGAATGGAACTGGAGGAGTCTGTTGGAGAATGAGCTTCGCTGCCCCTCTATTGTCCGATGGGGGGGGTTGTCCTTGATGGAGAGCAGTTAGTTGTTATTCAAATAATATGCATATGAAGCAATTCTTGTGTATTCTTGGCCTAAATGTAAACGCATATCAATTTTGGAAATGTGGGCCATTATTTTCATTGTAATATGAGCATGACAACAGCACAGCAGAGACCTGCCAATCGCCTCACGCAGAACACGATGCATGGGAGCCCCTTTTTTGCAGCAAACGAGTGAGTCCAGAGTTGATAGCGCCCGCTATCAACTCTGGATATGTATTTTTCCTCCATTTCTTCTCATGACTACATGACTTAACGCTCTCTCCTCTCCTCCCAGTATGACCGCCACTCTGGCCAGTGTGGGAGCGGCCAGCATTCCCAGCGCCGGACTGGTCACCATGCTGCTGATCCTGACGGCGGTCGGCCTTCCCACGCAGGACATCAGTCTGCTCATCGCCGTCGACTGGCTGCTGTGAGTCAGGCGTCTGCTGAGGGGGCGGGGCATTGCGGGGAACGTGAGCGCCAACACGTGGCCCTTTACTGCGTGACACTGAAACGGTTTGTCCCGCTTCAGCGACAGAATGCGTACCTCCATCAACGTGGTCGGCGACTCGTTCGGCGCCGGCATTGTGGACCACTTGTCCAAAGCGGAGCTCCACGAAATCGACGCGGCCGAAATGCAAATGCTCCCGATGGAGGAGGAGCTGGATTTCATCCCGCCACCGCCGATCCTCACCGAGATGGATCTGGTGGACCCTCTCAGGCCGCCCGAGCTGCCGCCCCGCTCCCCTCGCCCCCCCAAACAAAACCACCACGGCCACGTTCTCTCCCAGTCCCACTCCATCACGTACTCGCCGTCCCGCTCTGTCCGCTCTCCGTCGCCGCACTCCATCCGCTCCCCCTCCCCGCGCTCCGTCTGCTCCCATTCCCCGCGACCTTTCCGCACCCACTCACCTCACCTCCTCCGCAGGACGGAGCCGGCATACTGCGCCCTGCCCAGCCATGACAACCAGGTACCAGCCCACCTCCTCATTCTTCCAACGCAGTGTTTCTATGTTTTATGACATTGTGAAACTCGGATTCCTTCTAGAGGTTGAACTAAAAACTTCAAACTTCATCCTCAGATTCCCGCCCTGCCTCGCTGCTACCGGGAGAGGGAGCGTGAGCGGCTGCACAGAGAGAGCGAGACGGAGGAAGAAGAGGAAAGAGAGAGGGTCCTCGGTGAAGTAAGCGACGGGGAGGAGAGCGACGACACGGCCTACGATCGGCGGCACGCCATCCCACCCTGCGACCTGCCGTGAGTCAGCCACTCCACTTGAGGGCCTCACTGGAATTCCGTCTACTTAATTGGCTCCGTTTGGGAATGTTTGACTGCAGAGATGTTTAATGTTAAAGAATATTAAATGCTTTTCTCTCCCACCGTCTTGATTCATCATTCTGGAAGCAAAGATTTAGTCAGCCTGGTTTCCACCAACAAACTGGACTGGAGCGCTTGGTGGAAACATGGCTTCCTGCACCAGAACACAAACAAGCTACTTTCTTCCAGAGGTGTGCACTCGAGTCACGGCAACTTGGACTCAAGTCACAGTTTTGATGACTTTGGATGTGACTTTTGACAATACCATCAAAGGAATTGCAACCCGACTTGGACTTTGACATCAATGACTCAAGACTTGACTCTGACTTTAGTCTGATGACTTAAATACTTGAACTTTTCAGTGAGTGTTCTGAGTAAAATGTGTCTCCATTCAAAGTACAATCGTTCCTCGCTGCATCGTGGTTCCATCATCGCTCCCTCACTTTATCGTAGTTTTTCAAAAATTCATCCATTGAAACGTCCGGGTTGGTTTTCCCAAGAAGAGATCAGGCAGACACACTTTTCATTCTTTTGAATCTTTTCGTGGAAAATGTCTGCAAATGCATGCTGGACTCCTGCTCACATTAGCAGGCAGTGATGAAAACTAGAAAGTTCCTAGGCTAAATGCTAAGCTTGAGACACGCCTACGCAGAGGTGTGTACTCCCTCCTGAGTGGGTCAGTGTGTGATTTGTGTGTAGCTATTTAACTGGTTTGAGCTGATGTCAATCAAGGGTGCATGGCTGTAAACTAGTGTGCAAGCCGCGAATGTGATAAGGTTGCCGGGTAACCTGTCTGTCCCACTGGCCTCACCCCCACCACCACACAGAGCGTCCTTCAAACAGCCTGACCGCACAGAAGCGAGAGCAGGGCCAGCGCAACCCCAGAATAACTCTACAATACTATATTTCTATCAACTGCGCTCTAAATGGATACAAGTAAATGTAAGTAAGTACAAATATACTTGGGGAAAAAGTTAGGCACCAAAAACAATATGTGATCTTCTCAGATTTTTGGTGCCTAACTGTTTCCCAAGTATATTAGTGTGTGTGTGAATGTATAAACGAGAGGAATTAATTTAAAATTTCTTTGTAGGAAGGCGCTTTATGAAAGTAAGTACAATTACTTGTATTCATTTACAGCGCTGCCTTGACACATCCAATATGGCGGCAACGTTGTTGTGGACAAACCCCGGCATCTGTGTCGATGGTGATCCCGTAGCCTGCGCGTAATAGTTTTGCAATATGGTGCCAAAGCTAGTCTTTGTGAGGGCGGATGACACGCATGGTGATGCCACGCGATCGACCCACATTATGTTCCAGCTACTACGCCAAGGAGCTTTCCCAATGCTAACGTGAGTTAGCTCTTATTATTGCTCACGTGTACTATGTTAGGTAATACGAGTACAAAGGTGACTATAGGAGTGTAATTTCTTGGCAAGAGGGCTCTGATCATGTTAAGAGTTTTCAGAAAGTCAGAAACCAATTTCGATGCTCTAACTACACTAACTACCACTTACCCACTTACCACTTACCGTCTCCCCGGCTAGTGTTTGACTTGTAAGGGAAATTTCAAGCCTATGACTTTGGACTTGACTCAACCTGTCTTATCTTGTCTTTAGACTTGACTTGGACTTGCAAGTCTTTGAGACTTGACACATGGCTTTCTCGCACCTGTGCTTTCTTCCCTGCAAACTCTCCCACATCGTCCTTCCACAAATCAGCAGTTACACAGTCTCTTCCTGAAGCGCAGCAACCACCATCAGTGTTGGAATTCTCACCGCACTTTCTTTCTGTTTTGTGTTGTTTGCCATCTGAGACGATGAGTCATTGTTGCCCAAACGCACGAGATGCTGTTTTCATGTCTGTATCTTTGTCTGCTGGACTTTTCTTCTCCTTTATCCTGTTGATCTGTACAGCGAACTCACCTCCCGCGTCTCACTGAATGCCTTTCATTTTAACTCAACCGCAGACACCCCCCCAAACGTAGCGTGGCATGTATGTAATAAAAACCCTCCAGACTTCTTCAAGACAAACGGCGTTTTATTTTGTCTTTCGCTACCTTGTGTAGGAGGATTTGTTCTCCAAAGGGGTCAGGGTTCACTTGCTAAAGACGAGGAGGAGGAAGGGGGGGGAGAAATCCAGTAGACAAAGAAATTACTGGATGGACACGTCGCAACAGACACACAGGGACACGCACAGCAGGGCTGGTGTTTGCCATTGATGAGACAAAGATACACAGATATCAGCACACTTAATCCTCTCAAAGAAGAGTTTAGAGATGGGGGGCGGGGCGGTGGTGGTGGGCGGCAGATGGCCAGAAAGACGTCAATCCTTTTCATTCTTCCCAGACAGCATAAGAGCACTGAGGATGATTGCGTTGACTTGTGTGCGTGTGTCGTCAGCGAGGAGGTCAAAGGTGACGTGGGGCAGGACGTGCTGACGCATGCCACAACTTATGATGATGCTGATGATGATGATGATGATGCTCTAATCCGGGCTGCAACACGTCACCATGACGATACATGAACTGTGATGTCATCGCATTGCGTGTTAGAGATGACAGTTTGATACGATCCAAATAGACGTGATATTCCCCTAAAGCGCAGGCGTCAAATGCAAATAAAACTCTTACCCACCAGAAGACTTGTGCAGTTCCAAAATCCTTTATTATATTGCTCAAAAGTATAAACAATATCTACTCCATATTGCGTAATCATTTTCCCAAATGGGTATTTATTTGCTTTTGTAATTAACATGTTGAATTGTGGAGACTTTATTGTCTTACCATACTGTATACAGTATGTGGGTTTTAAATGTTCCGCTATGACTCAAAGGGGATCTGATGCTAGAGTCACACAATATTATTTTATGCTACTCTCCTGTTTAAATATTAGGAACAGCCGTCATATTCCAAACTAAACATAAACCGACCGGGACTTTCTTGTGGATGGGCACGTCCAAACAACCCAATCAGAATCATGTGGCGTAAATTAACACGATGGTTTAATGAGGAAAGGATGTTGACGTTTGCTGATGTTTGTAAATGAAAAGCAGCAGCTGGTCCAGCCTGGTCCAGCCTGGTCCAGCCTGGTCGTACCTAAAGAGCTCACATGCGACATCCAGTGGCAGAAAGGCCGCACGTCAGCACACGCCGTCTTTTTAGTTGTGACCATAAAACCTAAGACGTGCAAGTCCTCTATAAATACTTGATGTGTAAAAAGGCTGCGGCGCATTCTGCCCGAGTCATCGCTCACAAAGTCATGTGAAAGGAATTCAGAAGTGACGTCTGAGCAAAAAAGTAGTGTCTTTATTAACACTCATTCACAAAGACTACAGCACTTCTTACACGTAAACCAGGCAAGGAAACTCCGCCAATCAAATACAAGTTTTCACAACTCCTCAAATTGACCTTCATGAGGGAGATTGCAGGTTGGCAACGTCCATGTGGGTCTCCTCTACTTTAGCGTCTCTTCCTCTGTAGTTCGTCACACCTGAGTGACCAGAGGTTCTCTGAGGAGAAAGTTCATCCCGCTCAGATCTCCCAGTGCTTTGCTGTTCCTTTCGTACAGCGGCGCGTGCTCCTCTGTGTCCTCAGGCCCTTCGTCTCCCTCTTCATCATCATCATCGTCGTCCTGGATGTCCTTCTCCCAGAGGGAGGCGGGGACATGGTGGTACTCTGTGGTGTCCACTCGCTCCATCTCTCGGTGGTAGAAGTAGCTGAAGTTGGACACGATGACCGGCACGGGCAGAGAGATGGTGAGCACCCCGGCGATTGCGCACATGGAGCCCACCAGCTTCCCGCCCACAGTCTCTGGGTACATGTCTCCGTAGCCGACCGTCGTCATGGACACCACGGCCCACCAGAAGGCCTCGGGGATGCTGGTGAAGGCCGTGTCCGGGCGGTCCACCTCTGCAAAGTAGACGGCGCTGGAGAAGAGGATGACCCCGATGAAGAGGAAGAAGATGAGCAAGGCCAGCTCGCGCAGGCTGGCTTTAAGAGTCTGGCCCAGGATCTGGAGACCCTTTGAGTGGCGAGACAGCTTGAAGATCCTGAAGACCCTCACCAGCCGGATGACCCTGATGAGGGCCAGCGACACGGAGGGCTGCGCCCCCTTGTCCTTGGCCAGCTCCGTGCCCAGCGTGACAAAGTAGGGAATGATGGCGAAGAAGTCGATGGTGTTCATGACGTCCTTGAAGAAGTGCATCTTGCTGGGGGAGCAGGTGAAGCGCATGATGAGCTCAAAGGAGAACCAGCAGATGCAGATGGTCTCCACGATGAAGAAGGGGTCCTGGAAGGGAGCGAAGGTCGGAGGGTTCACGACGCTATCGTTGGCCACCGCAGGGTGAAGAATGCTGGTGAATCTCTGCAAGACAAAGACTTTGGTTTACGAAAACTGCTAAACTTCTGGTGCACCAACCGGTCAAGAAGACTGCGTACCTAGAACACCTGAAGTCTCTTTTAGCTTGGTTAGCTCAAGCTGTAAGTTTCAGTGGTGCTAAACTCCACGACTGGTGTCACAAAAGATTTATTTCAAACCAAGAGTTTTCCCCATCATACTAATCCCCCAGCATGTCTACTAAAAGGTACTGCGGGGTTTGCTTCATTCAGTGCGCGAGAGGAGGCGAGAGTTGTGGCAGTACAACCCGTGACTACCTTGCCATGACAACGCACCCGCTCACAATGCCCCGAACATCCGACAGTTCCTGGCCAAGAAGAACATTGCCGTGCTGGAGCAACCTCCCTTCTCACACAACCTGATTGTGTGGGTTTTTTTCCTCTTCCCCAAGCCCAAGGAGGTCATCGAGGGAACCCGTTTTGAAGACATGGACGACATCAAAAAAGGCTTTGAGACGGAGCTGTGGTGGATCCCGAAAGAAAGCGTGGCAGAGAAGGATGGGAACGTGCATTAGACTCCAGGGAGATTACTTCCAAGGGGAAAACTTGTAGTTTGTATTCTAATAAATCTTTTGTGACACCAGTCCTGGAACTTTTCTGACACACCTTGTATGTTCTTTCTTAAGAAACACACATTTATGGAGGTTTTTGGAGACTCACTATTACTACGGCGACGTGGGCTACCACAGACAAAACAAAGAGTCCATCCTCGGGACATTCCGAGAATTTGACATCGATCGGGCGATGGTAGCATTTCTAGCTTCTCCACTTTCACTCCAGGACGTTAATTTTCCACGCAGACTTTCGTTTCATCGTCTATATTTAAAAAGATGGACTCGTGTTACCTCCCGCTCCGGAAAGCGGTCCCAACAGGAAGTTGGGACACGTTAGGTCAAGTTACCACAAGGGTTTACGATTCTCGTAGTGCACTTTGTCACTTTTGTGTTTCTAATGCTTCACTTTGTCCTCATCTCCTGACTTAGTTCTTCATGGTGGGACTGTCACCATTCCATGCCGTCCTGGCTAAGTAGACCCGAGTCAAACTTGGATGTCCTTCGGCATACCGTACCCGTCCTGTTCCTCATCATCCCTCAGTCATCCCCCTGCCTTGGACGTTTCCCAATGTCTTCTATGAAGAACCAGACTAAATCCTGCAACAAGGTCAGATTATAGCTGTGGATGTCACAAATCATCACATTGTAGAACACGAAAAGTTCTACGTTCTGAATCCACGTTAGCAAGGTTGGAGCGATGTCAGTTAGCTTTATCATGTGTCTCAGTGCTGTTTTGAGTACGTACAGTATGAGTCACAGTGTTTATTAATACACATATTTATATGTTGATGGCTTGTCCTTTGTCTATATTTAGTGGCCCAGGTCTCAGAAGGGGTAACATAAGAGCGCCTCATCTGCTTTCCTAGTCTTCAGACACTTGGCTCTCTCTCGCCTTCTGGAATATCGCCTTCATCATGCGCCTCTTGGCTTGGACTTTTCTCCCATCCCATCTCCTTCGACGTGTGCCTCCAGGATTAGTTCAGAATCACCTCAGGGAACCGTGTCTCAACTTCCAAGCAAGGAGGTTCTCTGGACTTTCTCTTACAGTTGAGTCCATTTTTGTATACTCAAGGTGGACTTCTTGCTGTCTCATCTTATTCCCAACCCAGTAAACCACGCATCTTCTTCACAGGGGATAAAGACTTGATGCCCAGATTGTTTGTTTGGCAAGAGGCCACGTGTCAGTGCCTGTTATCGCTCCGTGTTCACCTCATGACATCCTCGCAGTGTTAAACCTTCACTCTATTTGCGCCCTGCCACCTACGCTCCAGTTAGCGCCACCCTCGGGTTGGGAATTTACATCCAAACATGCAATCTTTATCACTTATCTTGTTCAGGATTACAGGTAGTCTTAAGTGAAGCTAATGTACAGTACATGTTTTGGACCATGCTGTAGCTGGAGTACCCTTAGACAAAACCCACAAAAGCACTTGGAGAACATTCAAACTCCACATGACCCGGCCTGAGCAGACACAGGTTTGAGTCTACACCCTTCTTGCTTTGTGGGAGTAGTGCTAAACACTGGACTATTGTGCTGCCCCTCCCTGAAAAAAACATTTTACGCACCTCCCTCTGTTCCCTCTCGTTCCTGAACTCGGGCAGAGTCTCCAGGCAGAAGATGAGAATGGAGATGATGATGACCAGGACGCTGACGATGGCAATGATGCGAGCAGCACTGGAGGACTCTGGGTACTCAAAGAGCATCCAGAGGCGTCGCTGCAGGTCGCCGCTGGGGAGAGGTCTCTCCTCCTCCTTTGGGAAGCCTTCGTCCTCTTTGAAGCGGTCCAGGATGTCCTCCCCCAGCTCGTAGAAGCGAAGCTCGTCCAGAAACATGTCCAAGGGCACGTTGGCGGGCCTTCGCAGTCTCCCTCCCGACTGGTAGAAGTACAGGATGGCGTCGAAGCAGACCCGGCTCCTGTCCAGGAAGAGCTCATTCCGGGCCGGGTCGAAGTAGCGAAGACGTTTGCGGGCGTTTCCCAGCAGGGAGTCGGGGTACTGAGCCAGAGTGCGCAGCTGTGTCTCGTAACGCATCCCCGACACGTTGATGGCCAGGCGCTCGCTCAGGGCCAAGCCGCTCTTCCACGGAGGACGCCGCTTGACCCGCTTCACGTCCCTGCTCGGCGCCACCACTTGCCCGCTCTCCTTCTCCAGCTTGTTGTGTTCGTCTTTGGCCCGCTTGTCCTCGTCCTCGGCCACACGCTTGTCTCCAGGTTCACCTCCATCACTCCCGCCTCTCTTGTTTGGGTCCGCCATCTCCGAGCCTTTAACAACCACAACTAAAAATCAACAATAAAACTGTGGTTTTGTCCTCCAATAGTCTAGAAAATAGTCCTCACCTCAGTGATTCCTGTGGATGCAACTACTCACTTTGCTGCTATTAAGAAAAAGAAACAACTTTAGAAGAACCACACGTACACACTCCATGCAAGCAGTGTGTTTACCTGATGAGCGTCCGTCTGCTGGCACTGATCACACCTCGTCATCTCCATGCCCACCGCCGCCTCCTCAGGGTGCCCTCGCTGCTCACCCGTCCTTTTTCCCGAGCTCCACCATCCTCTCCAACATGGTCACGTCCAGTGCTCTCCTCCTCGCTGTTCTCCCTCGCTCTCGTCGCGCTCGTGAGAGGAAGTGAGAGGGGGTCGGAGGGCAATGTGGCTCCTTTGGGTGTTAATCTGCAAGTTAGACCGCTTCAGCTTGTTTGTGGGTCACTTCACGAGACTCCCCCGCCCTCTCGCTCTCTCTACGCTCACCGTGTCGACAGGAAACGCTGTCAGGCCGAAATTTAATCTTACACCCCCTCCAAAGGCAAACAGCACCGCTGGAGCTTTTCCCACTTTGCCCCCCCCCCCCCCCCCCCCCCCCCACACACACACACACACACACACACACACACACACACATCCATCCACCTCTGACCCCTGTGCTTTTCTACTTAAACATACTGCACATGTTTGAACATCAACTTCATTACTCACCCTGCTAAGAGCCAAAATGACACAATGTCATTAAAATAAATCATGGAATTATTACTGTTTGTACTCGAAATTGTCCGTAGGTATGAATGTGAGTGTGAAAGGCTGTTTGTCTGTATGTGCCCTGCGATTGGCTGGCGACCAGTCCAGGGTGTACACTGCCTCCCGCCCAAAAAATCAGCTGGGGTAGGCTCCAGCATACCCCCGCGACCCTAGTGAGGACAAGCAGCATAGAAAATGGATGGATGGATTATTACTGTTTGTTTTCATCACAGAAAACACACATTGTTAATATTCTTTTTTCTGCATAATTTCCCTCTTCGGATGAAGACAGACTCTTTCTGGGGGGATGAAATGTAAAACAAACATCATTTATTTCAGCAAAATCGTCCAGAAACCGGAAGGTCGGCGGCTCCATCCTCGATCCTACAGATGTACAATACCGCCACCAGTGTGTGACACACGAGTGACTGAATAATGGGTTCACTTCATTGTGTAGCGCGTTGGGTGCCTTGACAAAGCCCTATAAAATC
Source organism: Dunckerocampus dactyliophorus (assembly GCF_027744805.1). NCBI lineage: Eukaryota > Metazoa > Chordata > Actinopteri > Syngnathiformes > Syngnathidae > Dunckerocampus > Dunckerocampus dactyliophorus. The sequence continues at coordinate 3,020,698 of NC_072836.1, read as the reverse complement.
TAATCCATTATTATTTTGAAAACGATTGATGTATTTGTGTTTTAGTGTCAATTTTTCATGTTATTTTAATGTTTTTTCTGTTATTTGTTATATGGCTTTAATTTCATAAATAGCTACGGTTGTGTTTATTTATTATTAGCTTTTTTTAAGTATTGAAATGCAGGCCCTCCAGTCACACTTGAGTGACGTCATTCTCTGCCGTTTGAGCTAAATTGTGTAATACACTTTAAATCCACCAGAGGGCGACAGTTTCCATGACGCAAACAAGGCTGTGACGTCAATTTAAGTCCATTACAGGCCTTGTTTATCAAGATAAGATTAACTTTATGTTTCCCACATTCCTCGGTTGCAATATTACATCTATATATAAAAATGGCTCAAATCAACATAGAATTACAGTAATAGAATAAGAGTAGGAAAATAATACCACTATAAGAGCACACACAACACAGATGCCACTATATACAGATTTACAATTGTGTGTTATAGTGGGGAGGAATGACGTGTGTTGGCGCTCCTTCCTGCACTGCGGATGCAACAATGTGTTGCTGAAGGAGCTGAGTTGTGTCCAGATGGGACAGGGTCCTATGCAGCAGGTACTGTAGATGATGGCATCATGCGCCATGATGCTGAAGTAACTTAACTGAAGTATATTGGCTTTACTGAGGCTTTCTTTTTTCCTGGAACATTATGAAGTTAAGGACATGACAACAAATGGGCAGTAAAGTTTTTATCTTTCAAGATTCAAGAGTTGTTCAAGATTCAAGAGTTTTTATCGTCTTTTTTTCTTTTTCTTGTTATCATCTTCTGTTGATTAAAAAAAAAACTGGACATAAAGTGTTAAAAATGTGACCTGGTGGTTTTACCTATCTACTCTTAAGCAAGGTGCCAGCTGTGAAGTTTCCTGCTGCTGCCGCCTGCAGAGAAGCTCAAGCCGGGCGTGAATGAAGCCCAGTTAGACGTCTCTAGCAGGTTTCATCTTTGTTGGCTGGCGGGTTCCTGTGACATTGTTGTGTTTATTAGCTTGTAAATGCTAATGTGTCTCTGCTGCAGCCGAGCGGGGAGGCTTGCACTCGCTTTTCTGTGGAAGGACGCAAATGACAACTGTTTGTGTTCACATGCCAGTGGGACATAAGTACTTGACGACAACAGTCTGCCAGTCTCAGCTTGCACTTCATTATGCATGCTGGAAGAAGCAGAGCACAGCGGTCTGACTGCATTAACCGTGTCATGACAAATATCTCATGTGTGCTACTACACGGATATCATGTTCAGTGATTGCACAGCAGGAATTATGATCCATTCAGCAATTGTCAAGTCAAGAAGGGTTGCGTCGGGACTTTTCATCAATGTAAATTAAAGTAAATGGTTTGTAAGGTCCCCGAAAATGAAACATTCTTAAAATATAATTTAGCAGGAAAACAAAAATTGAAAAATCAGCAGTCATTTTACAACAATTTTACATTTACAACAAATGTCATAATTTTATGAGAATAACGTAATATTATGAGTAAAAATGTCATTTTAGTAGCATAAAGTTTAAATATTAAAGAGAGACGTTTTTTTAAAGTCATATGCCGCTTATCCTCACTCGGGTCGTGGGTATGCTGGAGCCTATCCCACATGACTTCAGGCAAGAGGCGGGGTCCACCCTGGACTGGTCGCCAGCTAATGGCAGGCACCTATAGACAAACAAACATTCACACAATTTAGTCATGCATGTTTTTGGAATGTGGGAAGAGAACACGCAAATGGAGACTTGAACCCAAGTGTGACTGCGTGGCCAACATGCTAACTACTCGGCCACCGTGCAGCCCTTAAGTCATAATATGAGCACAAAAAAAAACAATGATAAAGTTTGAATTGTGGAAACTTAGGTCGCGGATAAATAAAATCAAAATATTGTGGGAATAAAGTCATAATTACAAGAACAAAATTTACAAGAAGAAAGTTAAAATAGATGGAAAATTTTAAAAAAAACAACAAAACAGCAGAAATGTAAAAAAAACCTGCGAAATATATGAGAATAAAGTCAAAATATTAACAGAAAAAGTCGTATTCTAACAAGAAATAAAGTCACAATTTTACAAGAATAAACTCACAATATTATGAGGAAAAATAGTGTCATTTTAGTAGCATAGAAAAAAATATATTTTTTAAAAGTCATGCTATGAGAAACAAAAGGTTTTTTTTAAGTATGTTGGAAAAAAGTTATAATATTATGAGAATAAAGTCAAAATCTTCACAAAACACTTTATTATAAAAAGATTATTTAAGAAGAAAGAAATATTTTGATTTTTAAAAAATAGCAAGAATGGGGAAAAAAGCAAAGCCCTAAGTTGATATTAATAATGGGCTTTTTTTCCACCAATATGACAAAGCTGAGATGCATTATTTTCTTGAAATAAATCAAACTTCTTGTTATATCTTCTCTCTTGAAGATGAACGTCTTTTTTCTTGGAGATGAATAAAGTATCTATCTAGCTGCATGTGTTGCTTTACAAAATATCGAAGTGGTAAAGTTGCAACCTTTCATTTTTCACTATGTGCCCTCACTGGTAGAAAAAGTTTCGACACCCCTGATCTATACCATTACTATTGCCATGCAGTCACTATAAAGCAGGGGTCACCAACACAGTGCCTGCGGGCACTAGGTAGCCCCCACGACCACATTAGGTGCCCGCAGGCCTGCTTTTCATTCAGGTTTTCAGTTAATAATGTGAGATCACTAGAAAGAAATGTATTCTGAAACATGAAATGTGAGTTGTGGGTACCAGCATTTTGTGAATGTTTTGGTAAAACAAGCATATTTGATCTGTTTGGGTTGAAATAAGGTATGAAAATCATTTCTACAAAAACGAGTAGCTCGTGGCCATTTTCATTTTCTAAAAGTAGCTCTCACAAGAAAAAACGTTGGTGACCCTGCTATAAGATTCAAGATTCAAGAGTTTTATTGTCATATGCATAGTAATATAAAGTACCATATTGACCTCAAGGATCAATAAAGTACCTTATTTTCATTCATAATATTTGACATCAGTGGAGTAGATGTCAGTAATAGTTACTAAGTGGCTTACATCAATATTTACATTGCTGCTCAAAGTTAGAAAAAGGTCACAGAGTGTATTGGAGGTCTTTTTGTCATCCTGTTTTACTCGATTTCAGCTTGCACCCTCCCTCTCATCAGCCAATCAGCTCTCAGCCGACAGGCCGGCGGCAGCCTATCAAACGTAGCTGTCGTCTCACGCCTTCGTGTTCGTCTTCAATGAAAGTTGTTGCGTTATTTAAAAAAAAAAGTATGACGTCGTGCAGTAAGCTGCTTCCTCGTATCAAACCGGCGTTCTGATTCAATTTCCACTCTTGAAGTATTAACTCTAACATCAGCCGCTAGTTACCAAGTGTTTTTTTTGCTGACTCGAGTGAGAAAAGTGTCACTTTCCAAAGCAGAACACAAGTTGACTTGAGTGTTTGTTTCCACCCGAGTTAATAATCAGCGAGCACTACAGCGGACATGGCAGCCCTCCGATCGGTGAGTCCAAAGACGAAGAGTGTCGTGTCGTCGTCATGTTTACACGCCGAGTTAATGGTTGACTTAAATCCTTTGATAACGAGAAAAATAAAGATAAGATGTGTTTAAACGAGGCTGCGTCCCTCCAATGCATCGCCGAGCTAAAAAAAAAAAGGTCACACCAAATCCCGTTTTCAAACCGGCAAAGTAAAGCCTTTCATCTTGTAAATAAAACAATGACGTCTTTTGGAATCAATCGTGGGGGGTTGTAAATCATCGTGGCTCAGTGTTTAATTCGGCATACTTAGTCGTATAAACAACACGAGACTTGGGTAGTGAAATGTCATTTTACAGTGACCCACCAAATTCCAGTTGGTTAGTGAAGGTAACCGGTGTAGTCAAGGAGAACGAGTCTGATTTTTTTTTCTTATATTGGACATTTTCTCAGTGGCTTACTTACTAAAAAAAAAAAAGCTTTCGCTTTAATTAGGTGCATTCCGGCGCTAAAATATTACGGAGTTCCTTGCGTAAATAAAGCTTGATGGATTTGCTTGACTATGCTAACTTGCTTCCTTTTCCACAATATTATACTTGATGATGTAACGGGAGTGAGATCATGGCGACTGCAACAGACAAACGACTTGCATCATCCGTAATCGCGCGCGCGCACACACACAAAAACGCACGTCATCTGTTTAAACCTGTCTAACATGCTGCTACACGCACACTACATACACACTTACAAACTCGCGTGACAAACATCATGCAAACATGAATGTGATCAACCCAACAACAAATAATAGTGAACACTGCAGCTGTGTTTGTTTGCATGCAATGCATGTTTTATTACATGCACATACCTGCATAGAAATATACTGTACATACTCCATGTGCATGCTAACTCAATAAGTCGCAGTGCCGGTAGACATGTGACAGACTATTAAGGAAGAGGGTATGCTGAGTTATTTTGCACATACATGATTATGCCAATGATAAAGTTGTTTTTGTGTGTTTTCAGGTCATCCAGAGAAGATTGACTCAGACGCTTCCTGTGGTCTTGGCATCTCAGCGTCTGTCCAGCTCCTTCAAGGTAATAGCTGCTGGCCCGCGTAAGGTCATGTGACTACAGGGCATTATGGGAAAGTGTCTTTACGAGTGTCCCCCATCTTCTCCTCCTCTCGTAATTCTTCTCAATGGAACCACTTAATGTCTTTGCATGCAATGTGACCTGATTGTCCTTTTAAAAAAAAAAGCATGCTGATGTTCAAATCAATCACTCTTGTTCCGCCCACGTCGCCGTCCGGCCTCGCCCCTCCACACATCCCCGCCCCAGGCCGTCGACCTCACCATTGAGCGAAACCCGGTATGCAAGGACAAGCCCGACCCGTCAGCTCTGGTGTTCGGCAAGCAGTTCTCGGACCACATGCTGACCATCACGTGGTCCGCTGGCGCCGGCTGGGACGCTCCCAAGATCAAACCCTTCCAGAACCTGTCTCTGCACCCCGCCAGCTCCGCCCTGCACTACTCCATTGAGGTGAGACACAAACTCCCAGGCTTTGTTCTCGCACAGCGGCTCAGGGGTTGGACTCTCACTCACGTGACACGTGCTCAAAAATAAAACTTGTCATTCATCCTCCTGCTTTTATAAACGTCCACTTTATTTCTTTGTTGCAATGATATCATCTGCTTTGAAGGCCATCAAGTGAATAGTGAGTTCGCATCGGTGCTGGTAAAGCTGGAAAAAAACATAACTTCAAAAAAAGAACTTCAGTTGGACTGTGGGAAGAGTGAATTAACATTACTTTTTTTTTTTTAAGTTCCTTTTTTGTGGTTTTCTTCCTTCACCAACAGTTCTTAAAACAAATTAATTCTTAAATATTTTTCCCTTAAAAACCTTAAATTTCAATTTATTATTTTTATTCTTTTATGATTTGTTTGAAATGTATTTATTTCTATATTTTTATTTAGTTGGTCTATTTTTGGTCTTTTTTAAAAATTTATTCATACCTAGATGGCAAATCATAAACAAAACAAAAAACACATTTTTTTTTAAATTTATTTTTATATAGGTATGAACACAAATTGTAAATAAAACAATATAAAACATGCAGAACAGACCAACTAAATAAAAATATATCAACAAACAGTAAATAAAATTTAGTTGTATTTTTTTTGTATTCATACTGAAATACAAAGCTTTAATAAATAAAAAAATATATTTTTATGTTGTTTTATTTTATGTATAGCTATGAACACATTTAAATAAACAGTAAAACAATATAAAGCATAGAAAATAGACCTACTAAATAAAAATATATAAATACATTTTTCAAAATTTATATTAAAAAAATAGTTATATTTATTTGATTGTGTTTTTTAGATTGGTTTTATTGTTTTATTTAATATTTTGCATGTAGATATGAATACAAATCTTAAAACAAAACATCAGAATACAGTGGGCAATACAGTGATGCATAATAATAAAATAGTTATGGGTTATTATATAATAAATATTATAATATCCATCCATCCCCACTTGTCGCCCAAAGCATGCCACCGAGACCCTATTATATCGTTTTGTCTTTTTGTATTGTTTAGCGTTTCACAAACACACACACACACACACACACACACACATATTGCTGTGAAACAAGATGTAATCCTTAAAATGTATTATAATTATTAGCAATGATGATCCAGTATATTGATGAATAATGCCGTGTTTGTTTTATCTTTTTTTTTTTTTTTTTTTAGCTCTTTGAAGGTATGAAGGCGTTCCGCGGCGTCGACAACCGCGTACGACTCTTCCGTCCGATGCTCAACATGGAGAGGATGCATCGCAGCGCCGAGCGCAGCTGTCTACCTGTGAGCACAGCACCAAATACTGAAATATTATGCTGGAACAAAATAATACATCACCATTAGAACCTGATTATCTATCAAAAAAGTGGAGGATGTCAGGTGGCTTGCATGCTGGTGGTCTACAAAGCAGCGTGTGCATGAAGTGTTCCCTGCGTGCAGATGTTTGACAAAGGAGAGCTGCTGAAGTGCATCAGGAAGCTGGTGGAGGTGGACCAGGAGTGGGTTCCGTACTCCCAAGACGCCAGCCTCTACATCCGGCCCACGTTCATCGGGATTGAGGTGGGTTGCGTGCAAACATGCGGAACGGTTCACAAAAGCAAAAACATCGTCTCCGCCCCTCCAGCCATCCCTCGGCGTGACGCGGGCCAGTCAGGCTTTGCTCTTCGTCATCGTCGGCCCGGTCGGCCCGTACTTTGCCACCGGCTCTTTCAACCCCGTCTCCCTGCTGGCCGACCCGTCCTTTGTGCGTGCCTGGAAAGGAGGCGTCGGCGCTTACAAGATGGGAGGGTGAGTCCAATTTGGAAAACACATGCAGAAGAAAAATGATACCCGGGGTGGGGAGGTGCACCACCCCCGGTCACTGACCAATTGCAATAGAGTAGGTGTGGTCGGGGGAGGAGGCTGCTGGAGAATGCAGATTTACTCTGTACGCAACTTTGTATTTATATATATTTTATTAAAGTACTTTATTAAAAGTGCATTATTATATTAATAGCCCCTGAAATGAGCAGCTAGGACCCCTTTAAAAATATGTTTAATATTCTACTGTATCGGTATTTTCTTTGTAAAGACAGATTTATTTTGTATTTTCTCTTCCTAAATTGTGTACCAAGTGAATTGTTGAAATACGACTTAATATGCAAATAACATGCAGCATCCTCAGATACTAACACGCTAATAGAAACCCGGTGTAGCGGCGCCCTCTAGTGGATAACATGTGTAATTACACGTGCTGATGTGACGCATCCAAGACAGGACAGTGCGGGTGATGACCAAGCTTCATCTTCATCCTCAGGAACTATGGTCCAACCATCGCTGTGCAGAACGAGGCGGTGCAGCGAGGCTGCCAGCAGGTTCTGTGGCTGTACGGAGACCAGGAAGAGATCACAGAGGTCGGCACCATGAACCTCTTCATCTACTGGACCAACAAGAACGGAGGTCAGACCCGTCTTTGTTTGCACGCTCAAAGCAGGAGGCAATAAGATGAGCCTTGTTCTCAAATGTGTGAGCAGAGAAGGAGTTGGTGACCCCCCCTCTGGACGGAATCATCCTTCCTGGAGTCACCAGACAGTCTCTTCTGGACCTGGCCAGAACCTGGGTGAGCAAGAAACCATGTGGACCGGAACCACATGATGATAGCATGATGATGATGATGATTTGTTGTCAGGATGAGTTCAAGGTGACGGAGCGCACGATGGGCATGAAGGAGCTGCTGGGGGCTCTGGACTCTGGACGGGTTCTGGAGGTGTTTGGAGCCGGTACAGCGTGTGTGGTGTGTCCAGTGGGCAGCCTCCTCTACAAGGGCAAGGTCAGTTGGTTTCACGACAGGCCTGCCTGAACAAGAAAAGACCTCACATGCCGCCTTGTCTTCTTGCAGACGGTCCAGATCCCAACCATGCAGAACGGACCTGACCTGGCCAAGAGGTTCTACAAAGAGCTTACTGATATTCAGGTGAGGTTTTTTTGTGTGTAGGTCATGAGCTGCCTTTAGAAACAGCTTGTTGACGTCCTCTCTTCATCTTTGCCAGTATGGACGCAAGGCAAGTGATTGGGCACCACTGGTGGCTTAAGATGCTCAAGCCAGTCCGATCAACAAACACATCCCATAAAACCTTCATTGACCTCCTAACCACAAATGCACTCCTCCTCACCACCAAGCAGAGACAAGGTTGGTCTCCACTGGTTGTCATAGCAACACTTGATGCTGGAGCAACATGAATAGTATGCAATGTTTTCAACTTTGATCTTTTTGTGTTTACCAGAAGAACAATTGTACTTTATAGATAAATATATATAATAATGCATATATAGCACAATGTTACTCTTCCTATAGACTGTACTTGTAGCAGCTACATACAGCATACAGTGGTATGAAAAAGTATCTGAACCTTTTGGAATTTCTCACATTTCTGCATAAAATCACCATCAAATGTGATCTGATCTTTGTCAAAATCACACAGATGAAAAACCAGTGTCTGCTTTAACTAAAACCACCCAAACATTTATAGGTTTTCATATTTTAATGAGGATAGCATGCAAACAATGACAGAAGGGGGAGGAATAAGTAACTGAAACATCACATTTAATATTTTGTGGCCCCCCCTTTGGCAGCAATAACTTCAACCAGATGCTTCCTGTAGCTGCAGATCAGTCTGGCACATCGATCAGGACTAATCTTGGCCCATTCTTCTCTACAAAACTGCTGTAGTTCCGTCAGATTCCTGGGATGTCTGGCATGAATCGCTGTCCTGAGGTCATGCCATAGCATCTCAATGGGGTCAAGTCTGGACTTTGACTTGGCCACTCCAGAACGTGTATTTTGGTCTTCTGAAACCATTCTGAAGTTGATTTACTTCTGTGTTTTGGATCATTGTCTTGTTGCAGCATCCATCCTCTTTTTAGCTTCCACTGTCTGACAGACGGCCTCAGGTTTTCCTGCAAAACATCCTGATAAACTTTTGAATTCATTTTTCCATTAGTGATTGCAAGTTGTCCAGGCCCCGAGGCAGCAAAACAGCCCCAAACAATGATGCACCCTCCACCATGCTCCACGGTGGGGATGAGGTGTTGATTTTGGTGAGCTGTTCCATTTTTCCCCCACACATAACGTTGTGTTCCTCCCAAGCAATTCAACTTTGGTTTCATCAGTCCACAAAATATTTTGACAAAACTTCTGTGGAGTGTCCAAGTGCCTTTTTGCGAACATTAAACAAGCAACAATGTTTTTTGTAGACAGCAGTGGCTTCCTCTGTGGAGTCCTCCCATGAACACCATTCTCGGCCATTGTTTTACATATAGTTGATGTGTGCACAGAGATATTGGACTGTGCCAGTGATTTCTGTAAGTCTTTAGCAGACACTCTAGGGTTCTTTTTTACCTCTTATTACCTTGTATTCTGCGCTGAACTGTTGGCGTCATCTTTGGTGGGCGGCCACTCCTTGGGAGAGAAGCAACAGTGCCAAACTCTCTCCATTTGTAGACAACTTCTCCGACTGTCAATTGATGAACATCCAGACTTGGGAGATGTTTTTGTATCCTTTCCCAGCTATACAAATCAACAATTCTTGATCGTAGGTCTTCAGACAGCTCTTTTGAGCAAGCCATGGTGCACATCAGACAATGCTTCTCATCAAGACAATTCTTACAAATTCTGTGTGTTTTATAGTGGGCAGGGTAGCTTTAAACCACTCATCAGTGATTGGGCGCACACCTGACTTGAATTGTTTGGTAAAAATTGGTTTCAATTGCTCTTTAGGTCTCCTTAGGCAGGGGGTTCAGTTACTTATTCCTCCCCCTTCCGTCATTGTTTGCATGCTATCCTCATCCTCATGAAAACCTATATATGTTTGGGTGGTTTTAGTTAAAGCAGACACTGTTTTTTCATCTGTGTGATTTTGACAAAGATCAGATCACATTTGATGGTGATTTTTATGCAGAAATGTGAGAAATTCCAAAAGGTTCAGATACTTTTTCATACCACTGTAGTTGGTTCTCAAAATTGTTACATTGACACGTCGTCATTGCCGTGGACCAGTACGGTGGCGCCACGTCACTGCTGACGTCACTTTGCACTCCTGAGCGGTTTCCCAGCCAGGTAGGACGAGACAGTTTGAACTGCACAAAAATGCTAAAGCTGGAAGTTAGAGCGCAAAGCTGAATGTCTGCACTAGTTTATCGTGAGAATATTTGTTTTTACAGGTTTAAATTATTTGGTCCTTCCTATGAAATTAGGTCAGCAGTCTTCCAGTCGTGAAATGTTTTTATGCTCTCGTCAAAGTGCCTGCTGACAACTGTCATGTCAGCGTGTGTCTTTTAGATATTCTCTTGTCTTTGTATGTGCTGTTTATCTTTACTTGGCATTTTATTTTTACATTAAATCCCATTTGACTCCCATTTACTCCTGTTTCCTTCCCTCATCCACATGCTGTAGATCTTTCCAGATGATGGCACACCACAACTGAAAGTCACATTAACATTTTTTATTACTGAAACCAAGTGAATTTAGAATCTGAGCTTTTGGAAGAACCACTTGTTCTTGCCCGTCTTGTACCTGCAAACAAACAAAGTTCAACAGATTAGTCACACCACTAAAACATTCACAGAAAAAGTATAAAAAGTAGTTTCTCATACATGTATTCATTTGTGGGGACCCACTTAAATAAACTTCAGCCTTGCTCATACACTCAACGCACCTGAACTACCAGATAAGACAATGTAGCAGGAAGGGTCAGTGTTGCTATATTTAGCAAGTAATCAAACCCCTGTAGGTACTCTTATTTTTTCAAAAAGTTAGTCAACGCACGCACGCCACCAAAGACAAGACAGAAGTTCATTTGTAGTTCCAAACATGTTTTTTTTTTTGCTCATTCAGCAAACCTGTCATGGCCAATTACGCAAATTGGAATCCAAAACCACCAACAACTGGATTCCCCTCAAAAACACTAAAAGGCATCTCACCTCTCTTCAAACTTGATCTTGGCCTCCCTTCTGGCTTTGCATTTTAGAGCAGGATCCCTGAAGACGTCCTTGTTGACCACAGTTTTGTCGAGGGGAATGTCCACGGAGTATCTGCAGATTGAAAAATACGTTTAAAACTCCACTGCTGATGCCGATTTAAAAAAAAAAAAAAAAAAAAACTAAACCTGTTCATCTACAAGAGTATGCTAACTGAAACTGAGCAGCTGAACTTCAACAATCCATCCATCTTCTTCCACTTATCTGGGTCACAGGGGAGGCAGTCCTAGAAGGGAAGCCCAGACTTCCCAGTCCCCGGCCACCTCTTACAGTTCCACCGGGAGGACACCAAGGGTTTCCCAGGCCAGCTGTGAGACATAATCCCTCCAGCGTGTTCTAGGTCTGCCCGGGGGCCTTCACCTGCCTGTGCATGCCCGGAACACCTCACCAGGGAGGGGTCTGGGAGGCATCCGGACTAGATGCCCAAGCCACCTTAACTGGCTCGTCACCCTCTCTCTTAGGGTGAGTCCAGCCACCCTACTGAGGAAACTAATTTCAGCCGCTTGTATCCACAATCTCTTTGGACGACCCAAAGCTCATGACCATAGGTGAGGGTGGGAACATACTGTAGATGGACCGGTAAATTGAGAGCTGTGCCTTCCGGCTCAGCTCTCTCTTCACGACGGTCCGGTACTGCAGACGCTGCGCCGATCCGCCTGTCAACCTCACACTCCAACCTTCCCTCACTCGTGAACAAGACCCCGAGATACTTGAACTCCTCCATGTGGGGCAGGACCTCATTCCCAAACTGAAGGGTGCAATCCACCCTTTTCCGACTCAGAACCATGGCCTCGGATTCAACAATCCAGAGATGATTTATTTTATTAGCAAGTTGAACTGTCAGGCACTTGTTCATCTAAAATGAACTTTGCTGACTGAAGAGCAGCAGGAATTAAGTCAACAGCGCTGTGAAGATATTCTGCAATGAAATGATCTCCATGAACCTCGTCTGCTAGGTTCCAAGAGGTCTTGAGGTAACCGGAGTAACATGGAGGAAAGTTCGAGAGTTGTCCCTCTCACATCGTTCATCATCCGAGTGAGCGAGCCAGCCACTGACCTTGTGGGCATGAGGTGGTTGTAGTTGAAGACCTTGACAAAAGCCTTGATCTTGGACCTCTTGGCAACCTTCTTCTTGCCCATGGTGGTGGTCACCTTGCGGGGGTAGCGGTCGATGCCAGCGACCAGAGCGTGGCTGTAAGGCCGGTCAGCCGTACCATCATCGATATTCTGGAAGTGGACAGCAAAAGGGTTAAAAACATTCTTTACATCTGAGTCATATTAAGCTCCATGTCCCGCAGGTCAACATCCTGACCTTAAAAGCAGTAAAGGATTTATTTACCTTAACGATGACAGCTTTGCGGCCGGCGTAGCGTCCAGCGAGGACCATCACCACCTTACCAGGCTTCATAAACTTGCCCATTTCTGCATGAATAAACCAACAATCAGGTGAACATGTCACACACAAACACAGTCAATAGGAAAAAGTGAAACTACAGGCATCTGTCTCGATGCTGACTGACTAGCTAGCACAAGTTAGCTTTAGCTTCTGGCTTCCAGCGGCTAACAGCTAAGAATTATTTTGCGCTACAACAAAATATTTTCACACGAGGTAAGATAGGAAACCTTACGAAGCGCGTCCCTGTCAGAATAACGTATTTAACGTGTAGGTACGTAGCATGGCAGGTGTCGTTACGTTAGGAAGGTTGCCATGTTGGAATGAACACCAAAGGACCGTCGCGTAGCAGTAAACACTAATTTTGATTATTTATCCGGTATAAATTTACAGACATAACAATCGCGTCTCGTTTGGTAGACTGTATAGTCTCGGTGTGCTTCGATATAATATTTAAATGGGCCAGATTCTGGACGATGTTTCCAGATTATTGCACAGGAACGTTCACTCACTGATGCTGTTCTTCGGCCTACGCTGGCAGGAAAGGAAGTTGGAAAGGTTTTTGTGAACTTTGACCCGCTGATGTGTACGTCACTTCCGAAAGTGTATTAGACGCCGCAATTTCTGAGTTTAAGCTTAGTTTTAATAAAACTATAGAAAATAAAATATCTATACATTTATTTTGGTAAAATTACGATGTTTTAAATGATTAATTATAATTGGTAAAATTATAACTATAGTTTAAAAATACGTAACTTCCGGAAGTATGTTTATACGCCGCCATTTGTCCATCCATTTTTTTCTATGCCACCTATTCTAATTAGGGTCGCGGGGGTATGCTGGAGCCTATCCCAGCTGTCTTTAGGCGAGAAGCGGCGTACACCCTGCACTGGTCGCCAGCCAATCGCAGGACACATATAGACAAACAAGCTGCCATTTATAAGACAATGTAATAACACTATACAAAATTAATATATCTATAAATCTTTTGGTACGATTACAAGGATTTAAAAAAAATTAATGACGACTGGTAAAATTACATCTATAAGATAAAAAAATTACTTATACATTAATGTATAGTTTTAACAAAACTGTACAAAATAAAAAATATTTATATTTTGGCGAAATTAAAAACATTTTCACAATAAATTAAAATTGGTGAAATTACGGCAATATTTTTAAAGAATACGACACTTCCGGAAGTATTTTTATATGCTGCCATTTCTGATTTAATGTATAGTTTTAACAAAACAATACAAAATATTTCAATTTTTGTGAATTTTTTTTTTACAATTAATCACAATTGGTGAAAGACGGTTGACTTTGTGGTCAAGAAAAGGAAGAAGACTCATGAGAAGCACAGCAATGCGTTTAATCAGTTTCAATCTGCTGGTCAACGGAATGAAACACCATGAGAATGTGTGCACCCCAAAACAGAACTTAATTCAACATCTTGACATATTCTTAGTGTTGGAGGTGAAGAAATAAGACTAAATAAGAATTTGAATAGCTACATACGCAGCAATCGGCCTGGCTTCTGCTACTGGACTGAAGAATGAGCACAGCACCTGCTTAGAAAGTCTGCTGAGATGCTTTACCTTTTAAAGCTAAAAAATGCAATTCAATAAATAAATTACTGCATACATAAATAACAGCTGGCATTAACATGACAACAAACTCAAATAAAATGTGTCTCCCGTTGCACAAAAATGAATGACTTAAACGTGTGAGGATGAGGATGATGTATTAGTGCTGCTATCATCGCTACAGCTTTAATAGCATCTGTATTTTTACATTCGGGCATAAGATACTTGCTACTCAGGATGAAACACAACCAAATATTGTTTTACTGTAATCACGTAACAAAACAATAAATACATGTTTGTCATTCAATCAAATAAATCACTTTACACCCAAAGAACAGCTTGAAGCGGAACTGCGAGACTTCACTTGTTCAGCAGCCATGAGACAAACAAAGCGGCAAAATGTACTTTTTCAGCTAAAAGCAGCAGGTCGGGAGGTTGCCGTGTGTGTGCGTCCATCTTGGATTGTGAGCCACATTACAGTTAGCGGTTAGCGTACACGTCCATCCTCGGTAGCGCAGGAATGTTTAGCGGTCATGAAGCTCAGGAAGAAGGCGAGGTCACTTCAAGTCAAAGGCAATGACACAACATAGCATATCTTTGGAGACATTTTGAAGAGGATCTGCAGATGATGTTTGCAGCGTCATCATCTTGGTCACGTTGCTGCTGTGCCACGTTCAGCGTCCAGCGTGTAACGTCTGCTCGCTTCAGAAAGCGTCCTTGATGTTTTTCAGCTGTCGCACGGCCAGGTCGACAGGGAGGTTAAATTTGAGGTGGCTGATGCGTCCCAGGATGCGCAGGGCACCCTCGAAGCCAGTCTGCGCCATGTAGCTCCAGGAGAGGTAGTGCGGGTGCACGAGTGTTCCCGCCTTACACAGCAGGTTGAGCCAGGACACCAGACGCTGCTCGTTGAGCGCCATGCACACCAGCGCCTTGAACTCCATGTCTGGACCTCGCTTGTAGCGCCCGTGCTCCTTCAGCACAGTGTGGACGGCCCAAAGCAGAGACTGTTTGGGGGTGACTGTGATGGGGCCGCCACCTACAGGCAGGCTGAAGGACTGCGAGAGCTGGCGAGCCGGTGACTCGGCGAAGGCCTTGCCGTTTTTGGAGTGGTAGTACTTGACAAAGAGTTCCCAGGGATGCATGGTCTGCGGGGTGGCCCTGTAGGGCAGCAGGCAGGAGATGGGTGCCAGCACCAGGCTGACGGTCTGTGACGGCGACACCAGGCCGTGGGCCAACAAGTCCTTTAGTGCCATCGCCAGCTCCTTCCTGACGCACGTCGTCAGCTCGTCCCGCGGTCCCAGCGCCGAGTTGCTGGTGTAGTTGACTACGTGCTCAAGGGCCGGCTGTCTGCGTGAGCCCAGCACTCGCACCTTCTCTACCATTGCCTCCAGGCGCTGCAGCAGAGGACCGTAGTCTCGCTGGCCCGACTCTTGAGGCCACATGCTCGTGGGAACCTGGCTGGCCGAGCAGCCAAACTGGCTGGCGGCGAAGATCTGCAGTACGGCAAGCGCCTTCTGGATCAGCTGCAGACCCGTCTCCCGCATCCTCTGGGCCTGCTCCGGGTCCACTGCAGTGATTGAACACAAGACATGTCAAATGGATCATTCACAGGTTCAAGCAAAGCAGCAGAAGGTCTGCTACAAACCTGTCCTCTTCACTCCGGGGGCCCTGGCCTTGGCGGAGGATGCTTGAGGCGAGCCATCAGACAGGAGAGGGTTGCCCACCTCATCTGCGGGAACAACACTCAAGTTCAGTAAAGCAACAAAAGCTTCCAAAGTGAGTCCGTGTTGTACCCTGGATGAAGTTGATGAACATCTCCAGGTCTCGGATCTGCGTTTTCAGCTGCTCCACCAGCTGCTCCTTCACACGCGCCGGGTTGACGATCTGTGCGATGGCGGCGTCCACTCGGTATCGCAGCTCCTCCGGCGACAAGTTGCCGATGTCCTCGTTCAAGTTGACGTCCAGCTTTTTGATCAGCTCGTCAATGATAACCTGAGGAATGCCATCCGTTACAAACAGGAAGTCACAATCGGGGCGAGCAGCGGCTGGCTCACCTTTTGCCTCTCCATGACCACCGACTGCGGCAGCGAGTCGTAGCTGCCCTCCTGGTAAGCAAAGTGCTCCAGGTCGTCCAGCTGGGTCTTCAGCTGGAAAATGAGATCTTTTTGTTTCTCCCTCTGAGCCTCCAGGCGCTCACGCTTCTCTCGCTCACTCTGAAAGACAAACAGACATTTTTGGCACGTTACTAACACAAACACTCACTTGACAGTCTCGCTTGACTTCTACTCACCAGGTCCCCCTGCAGGTGAAGCGTGTAAGGGGACAAATAAAACTTTTAGGCGAAGCAGGTGACACCACTTTAAACGTGAAGAACAGGAAGTACACACTGGCAGCTATCTGGTTGTGTGTACACACCAGCCTTCATCAAACAAGGTAAGCATCTCCTCACTGCTGTTTTTTTCTTCTTTTTTTTTTTTTTTTACACTGAGTCAAATAACTCACACAAAGAAAGAAGGAAACGTAAAGTAGCAGACATCAGCCAGCAAAAGTAAACATGTGACATGGAAAGCCGCTTTAATCCGCTCAGCAATGGTTTCATTTATTTTTATCTGTGTGATGTAACCCTATCAGCAAAAGAGATAACACTCTAGACTAGGGGTGTCCAAACCTTTACCAGCGAGGGCCACATATTGAAAAATTTAAGGATGCCACTTGGTCACGTTCATATTTTGTAAAGCAACACATCTAGTTATGCTAAGATCATATATATATTCCAAGAAAAAACTGCATGTCAGCTTTGTCAAATAGGTGAAAGACTATTATTAATGTCAACCGCACTCTTTTATTGTTTTGTTTTTTTAAATTTTCCAAATATTTAAACTTTCTTGTTAAATAATCTTTGTAAATTTTCTTCTCGGAATATTATGACTTTATTACCATAATATTTTAAGACTTTATTTCCCAGAATATTATAACTTTTAAACTTTATTCTTGTACATTTTCTTCTTGTAATATTCTGACTTTATTATTATTATTATTATAATATACTGTATAACTTGCTACTTGCTACTAATTATGCTACTAAAATGTCATTTTTCCGCATTATATTATAAGGTTATTGTAGTACAATTAAACATTTTTTTCTTAATATTTTGACTTAATTCTTGTAAAATTACAGCTGATTTTACCATTATTGACGGTGTTTTTTTTTTTGTTTTTTTTTTAGTTTTCTTGTTAGATGATACTTTTACAATGTGCCAGGGGCCAATAAAAAAACAGCCGCGGACTGCAAATGGCCCCCGGGGCCACACTTTTGGACACCCATGCTATAGCAGTGCACATTCTATACACTTATTTTCTGCAATTATTTGTAATAAGTCAGCTAATTGCGGATCGATCCAAATATCGATATTATTGATACCTGGGTAGTATAGGTAGGTATGGGATCAAAACTAGCGTGATTGATATTAGATTGATATTTTTCAGTTGTTTATTTTCACAAATATGTGTGTTTTTGTTGTTCAAATATATTGTTATCTTTGTATATTGTTTATAAACTCATGGAACAAGTCCTTAGACACAGGAGGGCTTTGAATGATATCCAATAGTAGTATCTCTCTTGTAAACATCATCCAGCTGCTTGTCTTAGTCAAAGACTAACAATAATCTGCGCTAATTAAAACCTTCTATAAGAATAACCAAAGCAAGTGTCTGTTAGTGTGTGTTGCTGACCCACCGTGTTGTGGATCTGCTGGGCGTCCCAGGCCCTGCTGCCCACCACATGCGGGCAGCCCCTGAAGGCGAAGTCCTCCAGCTCGGTGAGCATCTTCTCCTTCTCCTCGCTCTGTGCGTGGACGATCTGCTTGAGGCGGAACTGCACCTGGGCGAAGTGCGACGTGAGGGCAAGCAAAGAGGAGTTGAGCTGCTCCTGTTCCTCCTCCAGCCTCATCAGCCGCACCGCCATTTCCTCCTCGCCGGCCGAGCCTCTCTGCCTCTGCTGGCCGACGCTCGCTCTCTCCTCCTCGGGGGTGGCCACGGCGCCCACCGGTGCCCAGCGCTCTCCGGCGCCGGCCAACACGGCCTCGCTGTCCGAGGCTGACAACTCCTCTGTGGACATGGCTGACGACAGAGTCCAATCCTTTACGCCGTCGGGTAATTCTCACTCACTTTCCAGGGCTCTCAATTGCTTTAAGCCGCGGGACATCTCTATGACAGCAGGTGTGTCGCCATCTTGGACAGAATGAGTCATACGTCAGAACGGAGAGGCGTCGGCCAATTATAGGACGACCCGGAAGATACCGGAAGTGAAGTCGTTTCATAATAATTAAACAAAAATTACACAATACTAGACAACAAATATGGCATAATTTCCAAATAGATTTCTAACTTTAAATAGTGCCCCAAAAGGCTGCTTCAATACACAGAAGTGAAAAGTCAAATAAAAAATGTAATTATAAATAATTAAAAAAAACAAGTAACAATAAACAATTTAAAAAAGGGAAATATAAATTACAAAGTATGATTTTTTTGAAAGTTTCTTAATAATAAAAGAAGACGACAAAAAGTTGTTAGGGATTGGAGATACTGCAGATTCTGGTATCGATCTTATACTAAGTAAATACAGTTGTCAATGCGGATAAGTCTTTTTAAAAGTTTTTCAAGATCATGGAATGATTTTTGCCTTGAATTCGTCGATCGAGATTATAGTCAGAATAAAACATAACACAAATATTGTAAAATATATATATTTTATGACAAAAAATATTGAACAATGTCTGACTATATATAAGATACTGTAACAATATCAACCCAATAATACAAATGTGTTTACAGTACTTTTATTACATGCAATTGTCTGAGCAAACAAATTCAATAGTGAAAAATAACTAAAGAAAAGCAAAACTATTACTTATTCCCTGGGGGCAATATACCATAACAATATACACATATTAGGTATTTCACAACATGAACAAGAAAAAAAAAAGTTATTCGTGAAAATAAGCATAGACGAGAACGAAACAATAACAATCACATCATGCTAGTATCGATCTGCTACGGCTACCATTCTTGGTATCAATGCTTGGATCATATTTGGATTGATCCGCCTGCTCCTAATCATTGGCTAACGTTATTACGATCACAGAAGCAGAATTGTGTAGTTAGTTAGCTGGTATTGATTTGCTTCTTTTGTTGTTTTGGCATTTCAGCTAAGTGACGTCATCTGTGAGCATTCACTTCGCAGGAAATTGACCTTTCTAGCAGGTCCTGAAAAGTTTTCAAAGAAAACCTATTGGTTGCTAAACACACACAGAGCAGTCAAAGAGTTGAGGATTAGAACCATGTTGGCTTTTTAATTATCAGTCCACAGTTGGAGCAGCCAATACAGTATTTCCAGTGACTGCCATTAATGGAATGTTGCATGTCATCAAAAGGTGACGACAAGTCAGAGGAGCGCAGGGTTCTGGATGCATTTGCCGCCTGCGGTGCAGGTGTAGCTGGGGGGGCAGCAGTGGATCATGTCACTGCAGCACACCGCCTGCAAAAGTAAGTTTCATCACATTATTAAACTCTCATACAAAGTCCATGCATTTCCAACTAAATACAGATACATGTATTCATTAGGGGGTTATTTAGACCGGTGCTTCTCAACTGGTTGGTCGGGACCTAAAAGTGGATCGCGGATCCATTTTGGGTGGGCCGCAGGCACAATGATATTAAAGTATGTAATATACAACCCATATCTGACTGAATTTTGAAGTAAAATTGAGGAATATTTTAGCCATCTTCCGCTTTGGTATAAGTGAAATATCTGATTTTGTGGACTTATTTAGTTCAATTTCAAAAGAAAGATTTAATTTCATTGTAATTTATGCATTATTTGCAAAAAGTTATGTCCGTCCTCATTTCCTTGACAAAATGTTTTCATAAATTCCTCTAAAATGCACTTTGGACATTCATTTTACAGTAATTATATGTCTCAATAGATGACATAAGCAATAAAAAAAATACATTTGCTTGACTTAAATAAAAGTATACAAAAATATAAATGAAATTAAATGTAAACAAATAATAAAAAACAAATACAAATGAGTGAAATAAAGGTAACTTAATGACCATTAGGTGTCCCAGCTATGTTGAGGCCATCTACGAACCTCTGATTTCAACCATTCTGTGTTATGAAGTCTCCTGTTTCTACTTTATTTTTACAGCTGGAGATGTGGCTCATACGTTATGAAGAGGACAGCATCCCCAATCTGTTGGCGAGGTCTTGCAGCAGGTCTGTCCATCTTCACACATGCTCTTGTTATCACACTGCACGTACTGCGGCCTTAAAGTCCAGACGGGGGCTTGCGGTGGAGACACGAAGGAGACGGATGGAAGTTTTGTGTACCACGGGATCGCCGCGCCCTCTTGGACGCACTTGGCCCTCTGCTCGTCACACTTGTAGTGGTGGGGGCAGCAGTGCTGCCCATCGGGACAACACACGGCCTGGGGAAAGTCCGAAAGGAAGCGATACTTAGCTCTTAGTTCTGCTTTCACAAGCTGTCGTTGGAATAAATGCTGACTCGGGGCAAACAAGAGCAATCAGATTATGAAAGTAAATGTATAAAACATTGAATTGATTTGTTGAAATGAAATATATGGAAATGAATACAAGCAGTGTTGAAGGGCTAATGATGGCCTCTGCTTCCATTATCAAATGTTGTGGGACGAAGCTTCTTGTAAGAACCTCCAACTGGAAACTCGGCAGCTACAATGAAGAAAGCGTAGCAGTGATGCGTTTACCTGAGGTAAAGGACAGCACTCCCACTCTCCTGCCGGGGTCTTACAGCAGGTGGAGTCTTCCTCACAAGTGTGTGTGTCATCACAAACCACATCCCGCTCGTGTGCATCCTGCTTGGGGATTGCTGGTACTTTCCTCAGCCAGGGCACAGAACCCAAGTCCATATCGCAAGTCCGGGCAGCCGTGTTGCAAGTGTAACCTTTCGGGCAGCAGTGTTGTAAATCCGTGCAACAGACCGCCTGCATCACAAAGGCAAAACAATCATTCAGCAAAGCCTTCAAAATCAAAAGTGTTGGGACAAAAAGTGGCGGCCATCATGTCACCTCTGGTAGAGGGCAGCAGGACCAGCCGCCTTCTTGGTTTTTGCAGCACGTGTTGTCGTCTTGGCAAGAGACTTTTTCATTGCACCGGACAGAATTGGCTGGAAAAAACACCAACATCATCCAAGTGAGTAGCAAGCACCTAATCACGCAAGTGTGGCCTGAAGGAAAGATGCTAGTATGTATGCTGGAGCCTATCCCAGCTGACTTTAGGCAGGAGTCGGGGTACGCCCTGGACCGGTCGCCAGCCAACTCTTCTTTCTTCCCTAATATTCTTCCCCTTTCCCATAATATTTTGAGTTTATTCCCATCATATTATAACCTTTCCCCCAAAAATTACAACTTTATTTTGTTTTGTTTCTCAAAATATTATGACTTTCAAAAAAACATATTTTTTAAAAATATTTCAACTCAATGCTACTAAAATTACATTATTTTTCCTCATAATATTATGAGTTTATTCTTGTAAAATTGCAACCTTTTTTTTCGTTGAAATACAACTTTTTTCTCTTAATAGTTTGACTTTATTCTCATAGAATTACATCTGTTTTTTTTTTTCATTTTAGCTTTTGGTGTTTTTTTATTATTCTTACTCACTCATTTTCTATGCCCCCTGTCATCATTAGGGTCGCAGGGGTATGCTGGAGCCTATCCCAGCTGACTTTGGTATGCCCCGGACTGGTCGCTGGCCAATTCTTTGTAAATTTTCTTTTCATAATATTATGGCTGTTTTTATATCATGACATATTTTGAATTTATTCCCATCATATTATAACTTTTCCCCCCAAAATTACAACTTTATTATTTTGTTTCTCATAATATTCCGACTTTAAAAAAATAACATTTTTTTTTATATATTTCAACTCACTGATACTAAAATGACATTATTTTTCCTCATAATATTATGTATGAGGTTATTCTCATAAAATTGAGATTTTTTTCTCGTTAGAATACTAAATTTTTCTGTTAATATTTTGACTTTATTTTGATAAAATGATTTTTTATTTTTATTTTTATTTTTTTTACTTTTTTTGTTAAATTCCATTTTTAGAATGTGCCGCTCGCCAATAAAAACACAGCCACACTTTGGACAACCCTGGCACAACACATCCTGTAGCCGGTAAAGTCAGACCTTCAGACTAAAAACATGCCATGGTTGCACCACAGTAGGACCCCCCTTTATTTTCCCTCATTTTCTGGAACATTTCCCTTATTTACTCATGCGAGTGTTGCCAGGTATGCCACAATCTAACTTGACAGACCTGAATGACGACATGTGACCTTTAGAGGTGTATCCTGATTCAAACAAATGCAACGCTATTGAATGCTGTCACTTGTCTCTCGCTTGTCATTCATTGGTCAGCACAGTTTCAGGCGGTGTCAGGCGATCCAGACACTTCCTTAGCTAAAGGAGGAAGTGCGTTGCTTCAATAAAGCTTAGTGTCATCAACTGCTTCTCCAGCGCTGCATAATTGTTTGTGTGAACGAGGAAGATATTCAAGCCCACATTAACAGACCTTTCTGGTTCTCCCAGTCGTCCCTCCTCCTGGCAGGCAGCTTGTCCCACATTGGCATGTCCTCCCCGGAGGACTGGGAGACGCATTTGGAGTGTTGAACGTCACACAAAGTGCCTTCAGGGCAGCAGTGGACTTTGTCTTCGCAGCACACAGCCTATTTGATTCAGATTGACAACTTTGTCATTGGTTAGGGTTAGGGGGTTAGGTTAGTAATAAAAGTAGATCGGACGCCACAGCAGGCGCACTGAGTGGCACAGTGGACAGCTTCATACCTAAAGGAGCAAGTAGCGGAGCTAACTCAGCATCCTAAAGAAAAAAGTACTGTATACCTGTGGCACGGGGCAGCATCCCCACCTGCCCTCTGGATTCGCACAACAAGTGCTCGCATCAGGACACTCGGAGACTCCGTCAGGGCATATGATTACTGACGGGAGCTCTGGGGAGGCCCAACACACATGAGAACCAATCCAAAATGTCTGCAAAGGTTAACGGAAAAGTGCACTTTTTGGGGAATTTTGCCCATCATCCACAAATCCTTATGTGAGACATGTACACACACTTCTTTCTCTTTTCTGTGCGTTCTAAAGATATAAAAACAGCTAAATAGAGGCAGCTAATTAATGCACCTAATGGAACACACCTATTCCGCCTAAAAAGCCCGCTATTAAAACACCTCCAAAAAGCTCCAACAAGGTTTTATGGTTTTATATCCACGCTGTGAGCATGTAGTAACAGGCACATTCATGATAACATGTAATACTTACACTATTTTGCTCATTTTAAGAATTATTTCACATTGATTTCACATAGCAACATAGAAAGGAACGCTACACTTAGTGTTAACTTTTCCAAACTCAAAAACAAAAACACAGCAGCAGTGGGGGCAGCTCCAATATGTAGCGTTACCTTTTGCTAGTGGCCTGAGGCATTGTGAGCGAGTGTGTGGTGTGGCGAGGTGTCACTATGCCGATAATGTAGTTCTTGGGCGTAACAATGATAATAACAACATTAAGAACAGCGTCCCTGTAGCTTGGTTAACATGGAGGTCACATTATGTAAATGGAGTGTTGTTGCCGCTCTTTGGAGGCGGAATAAGTGTGTCCCATGACGTTCCTTCTTAGCTGTCTCTTTTTAGCTTTTTTAATCTTTAAAAAACACAGAAAAGAGGAAGACATGTGTGTTCATGTCTCACATAAGGAAGATGGGCAAAATTTTTTTAAAAGTGCACTTTAAACAGAGTATAAAAACCTTTTTTGATGCACCAGAGGCCGTCGGCACTGCAGCGGTGACCCTCCAGACAACAACGCTTCCCATCAGCACAC
Organism: Dunckerocampus dactyliophorus; assembly: GCF_027744805.1. Lineage (NCBI taxonomy): Eukaryota > Metazoa > Chordata > Actinopteri > Syngnathiformes > Syngnathidae > Dunckerocampus > Dunckerocampus dactyliophorus. The sequence continues at coordinate 2,996,672 of NC_072836.1, read as the reverse complement.
GGGATTCCCTGTCAAACAATCACATGTCTCTTTATTATGTCATTTTTTGCTCCAATAATTCTAATAAAGTCTTCCAGTTCTTTAGACGGAAGTGTGTGTTTGGGGTCACGCATCACCTGGTCAGAGGGTCTGCACTTGTAGCTGCTGGTAAGCTTGTCACCTTCTTTACCCTCTTGGGCATGGACCAGAACCAGCACAGCCCAGCAGAACACAGCCAGCCTCTGCATCTGAATCGACAGAAAAAGAAGTACAACCATGTGTGTTTGCATTTGGATGACCAAATAAATGTTCTCAGACTTCATGGAGCTTTTCTCTAAACCGCTATGAAATTATGTAAATGCATATTGTTTGTCATATTCTTCATATCTGTCAGTTTCCTGTTTTTTGTGTATTTCAGAGAAAAGGTTTGTCATACGAGGTCGACTTTCAGATTCACTTGATTAGAGGTAAAAGTTACAATTGGGACAGAACTCAATGCAACAAAATCCACATAGTGACATTCTAAGAAAAGGTACATTCGACTTTGACAATGAAAAGAAACACTAGCAGGTTTGTGCAAGTCTTACCTTGACTGGGATCTGAGAACAGTCAAGTGTTGCGATCAAGGGTTGTCTTGGACACGCCCATCTACAGTAGAGACCAGAGAGGCAGGATGGGAGGCGGTCATGCCCATATCGGTGTCACTTCTATTTTTACATGAAGCTACTGGAAATCATTGCCATATAACAACATTTTGGGGCCATTGTAAATTGCTAAAGTTCGGTGTACTGATGAATACGAATAATAAGAAAAGACACGACTGCTTCCTGTGGTATTATACTGGCGTGTTTTTATTTTGAAGACTGACTTTCTCGGCCACAGGATGTTTTACTCCGATGTTCCTCGAGTGTTGCCGAGCAGACCGGAAGCTGTGCTGCTCCGGCAATAAAGAAGGGGATTTTTTGTCATGAAAATTAAAATAGTGGAAAGTATTAAAACATGAAGGCACTGGGAAAGAAGGGCGAAATACGGTAGTTTCCGAGGGAGGGAATCGGAAGAGTTGAAATGTATGCTTTTGTGTCTTTAGAAATCACCTTTTGACTGACTTGTTTACATGCAGCAGCTGCAATGTCCCGTCCTTATCTTCGCCGTTAGGGGGCGACATATAAGAAAAAAAACATGCCGAGCGGTGCCATTGTAGCGCAGATAGGTAAAGTATTCGGATGGGACTCGTATGTTGACTTAACAAGGTAACAGCTGCGCACGACGTTGTATGAATTTGTTACGAGTATCTTCACAGCGCGTGTGACTTTTGACTGCTTTTGATGAACGCCCCGTCCCAAATATGTTTGTGGGTCAAACCACAATGCACGAAAGGTGTTAACGGTAGTGGTGCGGAGTGCTGCAATACGTTAATGGAATGGGTGAAGCTATTTTGCAACGAGGCGTAAAGCTACAGCTACAAAGCTACCTAAAGTAAAGGTGAGTAAACAGTGCAGATGCTAGCTGGCTAACGCTAGCCTAGCTAGCTATTCCGAATATATGGTTCATTTAAAATATTTACTTGTGTCGATCTTATGTTATTAGTGAATAAAATATAATTATCAAAACACCTGCTTACCACGAAGTGGTTACAAATGTAATATGTTTATGTATGTCGTGTCTTATCTGTGAAAGTAGCTAAGCATGCTGAGGAGAGGAGAAAAAGGACAGTGTGTACACTTGAACTACATGAGTTCTTGCAAAGACGTCTAACTGCTTTTTCGTGGCGACACACGCATACTGTGCAATTAACATTCAAACGGGAATATATCCTGTCCAATGTTCCGTTGATTTCCCTCTAGGTGACGCGACAGTTTATTTGAGGTTAATTTGTTTTGACGCGATGCATTCTGTCATAATAGCTGAAGACGACCCACTCCTTTGCTTGATCAGTCATGCTTCAGCTTGACTTTTCCTAGAGATGCATTTCTTTCCCGTGCATAATAATATACTGTGTTTAAAAAAAACCACACAGACATGATGATCGGTTCGGTGTTGATGAAGCTCCGTGCGGCTGTATGACGAGGTGGGGCTCATGGACGTCATTGATAAGCTATCACCACAAACCCATAACTCTCTGCTAACTCACAGACTCAATTATGTTGCAATAACATGCCTCACTTTGACGGATGATGCTTTTAGCCTCATTTGTGCTGCCAGGACGCCTGACGGTTCTTACTTAACGACATGTAGGTGTACAGCAACGCTTAACTTGCATAACGTGGAACACACGGCGGAACCTGTGTTTGACAGAGTCAGTGAACGTCTCAGTGGTGTGTTCAGTGTCTTTTTGGGCCAACAGGTGGGCATGATGGCGGAGCGGGCTGCCGGCGGCGCATCTGCCGCCATCTCTCCAGTGCAGCAGATGCTGGCTTCTGGCACTGGAGCCCTCATCACGTCTGTTTTTGGTGAGAGAGCGGAGACAAAAGACTGACTGAAGGAGATGACGCTGCTGTGTTGACAATCAGTCGTGTGATTATTTGCAGTCACTCCTCTGGATGTGGTGAAGATCAGGCTGCAGGCTCAGCAGAGCCCCCTCCATCAAGGTAGCACCTCTTCTTCGTCGTCGTCTTCTTCTTCTTCCTCTGTGGATGTGGACAAGTCACTTTCAGTGTCTTTTTTAACCGCTTGTGTGGAAGATTCTTTAACCTCACGTCTTCTTTTTTTGCTTCACCTTCACCTCCGCCCTGCCTCTGCTTTCTTTCCAAAGCTCTAACTAGTGAAGCTGCTCCCTGGGCTGCTGTCACCCGCTCCTCCAAGTGTGAGTACCCGACTCACGGACGCTACACGCCGCTTAGCTACATGACACTAACATGACACTAAAGAAGTATGAGGGTCACACTGGGAAGAAAAATAATACATAATACAGGTGTAGATTTTTTTTTTTTTTTTTTACATAATTTTTTTATGATTGATTTTTTAAATTATACATTAGGTTTTTTTATTGTAATAATAAATAACAATAATAATACAAATAATAAAACATGAAAAATTATAATAGTAAAAGTGTGACAGTACATATATTCACCCCAATACATAATAATAATCATAATGTAATAATAATAATCTAAGTCATATTTTTATTGTATTTATTTTTTTATTGTAATCATAATAAATACAATACAACAACAATAATAAATACAATAAAAATACAATTATAAAAAATAAAAATAATGATAGTATGGGTGTAATAGTACATATATTCAATATTAATACATAATAATGATATAACAAAGTCATATTTTTGGAGAAAGCCAGTAGTCCTCATCGTAACATGCATAATGCTCAGGATATTCAAGTTTTACTCTTGTTAAACTACTTTTTCTTGTCAAGTTACGACTTCAAGTTTATCTTTTATTGTTGTGTTTTGCCATTTTACACTCATTCTATTTGGCCTTCATCACTCATAATTGTCTTCTTTCACGTCATTGTAAAATAAATGACTATTCTCACAGTATTTTGTTTTCTTTTCAGTGTGACCTGATGCTTCTTTGTGTGTGTGTGTGTGTGTGTGTGTGTGAGAGACCACTGACACTTTTCACAATGTTTTATTTGGGCCGCTCTCCTTTGTTAGCATGTGATCGTGCATGAGCATGGGAAAATGGTGCATTTGACTAATAATTGACACAGTGTGGCTATTTTTATCAGCGATTCTGCAAAGGCCGAAGTCAAACGTTTGCCCTGCCTATGTTGTAACTGTGTGTGTGTGTGTGTGTGTGTGTGTGTGTGTGTGTGCGCGGCAGGGAGGTGTTTCCTGTACTGTAACGGGCTGATGGAGCACGTCTATGTGTGCCAGAATGGAAGCAGCTGCAGCAGCTGGTACAAAGCACCGACACACTTCAGCGGCACACTGGTCAGTTCTTGTGTTGTCATGAAATGCTTGTGTTCCGTAATAAAAAGGAAGGACGCAATGCATCACCCGTTTCTTTGTTTGTGCCGCTTTCAGGATGCATTTGTGAAAATCTCTCGCCATGAAGGACTGAGGTCTTTGTGGAGCGGACTCCCACCCACACTGTCAGTACCACTCCACACACGTTTACCTCATTCAATACCAATGACGTATTTATACGTTTTTATAAACTTGAACGCCCGACCCCAATTTTGTTTTTTTTGTATGACAGGCAAAAAGAGGTGATGATGCAACTGCACACTAATGGATGGCAAATTTAGAGCAGTTTTAAGCCATAAAAACGGCCACAAGGTGGCAGAATTGCATTTGATAAGAGCTCGGCATATGAATGTGAACAGAAAAAAACATACATGGCAGCAAGGATGAAGTGGAAGAACGTGGAGGAGTGTAGCGTGCAGAAGGCTACGCATTGTAGGAAAATTTTAACGCACACACACACAGTTTAGTTGCAAATGTGAAAATTGTAAATAGTTAATAGCGTTATATTTATAAGTAAATTGTTATTTGGATGTAAAACAACCCTTTTTGTGTTGTTTATGTTATGGTACAGTTGTTTAGATATGTCAAAAGCAAAATATTTGTGTCAAAGTAAAAGTTATGCTTGACATGTATCTTTTCACAAAAAGCTGTTTTTCTCCCTTTTTTAGTCGGGAACTGATATTTTCCTGACACTTACCTATGTTTTACTGCTGATTACCAAAGAATGGAAAAAGGTAGAAACAAACTTTTTTTTCCTGATGAAAGACTAGAGTCTAATCTTTGTTTTGGTAGGTTCCATGTTTATATAGCCATAGAACACAATATTTTGTGTGCCTTGAAAGATCAGTCAAAATTGTCTAAAATGGCCGCTACTGAAGGGGTTGCCTTTTGATAAATGGCTGGGATTGAATGAGTTAAAACATACTGTACCTTAACACACTATTCGATGTTTTCCAGAGGACTGCAATATATTTGTGGTGCTCCACATTCAACCAATTACTGATCAAGTGGTCCATTTTAGCTGCTTTGAACACATAAACACACACATGGTGACCTACACCTGCAATGTACACACGTTAGCTTTGTCTGAAAGGCTGCGGTGTGTGTATTTGTGTGTGTTTGTAGTGTCATGGCCGTCCCTGCCACAGTCATCTACTTCACCTGCTACGACCAGCTGCGCGACTTCCTCAGATATGGCCTGGGTTTCCATGGCAACCACATCCCTCTTGTTGCAGGGGGTCTTGCTAGATGTAAGTGCACAAAAACACACACATCTGATGACGAGTGTACATACAGCATGCGTGAAAAAAGAAAGGATGCAATAAAAAACTGCATCTCAGGTTTGTGATAAAGGTGGAAAAGGGTATCATTAGGATGAACTTCAGCATTTGCTTTTTTTTAACCCGTTTTTGCCCAAATATTTCAACTTTCTTCTTAAATAATCTTTGTAAATTTTCTTTTCGTAATATGATGACTTTATTCCCATAATATTTTGACTTTATTCCCATATAACTTGATACTTTTTCGCCAATGTAATTTTCCAAAAATTACTACTTTATTTGTTTTGTTTGTTTCTCATAATACTATGACTTTTAAAACATACCTGATTTTTTTATTTAATATTTCAACTGTATGCTACTGAAATTACATTATTTTTCCTTATAATATGATGAGTTTAATCTTGTAAAATTGCTGCTTTTTTTCTAGTTATAATACGGCTTTATTCTTTTAAAATTACAGCTGTTTTTACCGTTTCTACTGGTTTTATGTTCCAACTATTTCAACTTTCTTTTGGTAAATGTTCTTCTCATAATTATGACTTTATTCCCATAATGTTTGTACTTCATTCTCATAACTTTTTTCGCAACGTAATTTTCAAAAAAATTACAACTTTATTCATTTTGTTTGTTTTTCATAATAGTACAACTTTTAAAAAATGTCATTTTTTTTCTTAATATTGAAACTTTATGCTACTAAGATGATTAATTAAATGAATTTTTTTTCATAATATTCCGACAATATTCTCGCAAAATTAAGAATTTTTTTTGTTAGATTACAGCTTTTTTATTGTAATATTTTTATTTTATTCTTGTAAAATTACGTGTGATTTTTCCATTTTTGTTATTTGTTTTTTTTTTTGTGTGTGTTAAATTATACTTTTAGAATGTGCTACGGGCCAATAAAAAAAAACAGCCAAGGGCTGCAAATGGCCCTTGGTCTGCACTTTGGACACCTCTGGGTGAACTGGAGAATGAAATCCATTTGTGAGGCCTTCCTTGGCTAATATTGGCCTCGTATTCTTGTGTGTGTGTGTTTGTGTGTGTGTCAGTGGGGGCTGTGACAGTCATCAGCCCCTTGGAGCTGATCAGGACCAAGATGCAGTCTCGCCGCCTCACCTACGGCGAGCTGCGAGTGTGTATACGCAGCGCCGTGGCCCAGGACGGTCTGCTGTCGCTCTGGCGGGGCTGGGGTCCCACCGTGCTCAGAGACGTCCCGTTTTCTGGTGAGAGCAAGCACATAATTACATTAAAAATAACACAATAAGAACATGGAAGTGTATGTGTTTATGTTGCTGGTTTTGTGTGTGTGTGTAGCAATTTATTGGTTCAACTACGAACTGGTGAAAGCTGCCCTGTGTGAACGATCCCAAACATCGCAAGCCAACTTCTCCATCAGCTTCAGTGCAGGAGCCGCCTCTGGAGCCGTGAGTATTCCAGCACGCACACACACACACACACACACACACTTTACTTTTGATATCTACACTGGATCCTTAGTAATAATAACCACCATCCAGGTCGCCGCCATCCTGACGCTGCCTTTCGATGTGGTGAAGACTCGCAGGCAGATACAGCTTGGAGAGATGGACGCACAGGGAGGTGCGTTCATGTGCACTGGGAAGTTTTGCTTTGATATCAAAACGTTCTAATCGTCCCGATTGTCCTGGCTGTTGCTTCTAGTGCCATTCAAGAAGACCTCATCCACGTGGACCATCATGAAGGAGATCTGGAAAGAAGTGGGCTACAGGGGTCTCTTTGCAGGTTCGCCTCAACGCCTCATTCAAATGCACGTTCTTCTTCCTGAGCTCAAAATAAGCTTAAAAATGTCTGCTGGAAGGTTTCATGCCCAGGGTGATCAAAGTGGCGCCGGCCTGTGCCGTCATGATCAGCACCTACGAGTTTGGAAAGGCCTTTTTCCAGAAAATCAACTATGATCATCAACATGTGGCGTCCCAACTGAAGGCCGGGAATCTCTCCTAGAGCATTTTGTTGGTCAGAAGAGGAAATGCTGGACTGAATTGATTTAACTGAGAGCACAGACTGTGTTTTTTAGTACACGTATCCTGATCCAGGTTCACAGTAGGGAGGCCTTCGGACCACATTCCACTGATCAAGATGTCACTGGTCGATCTACTCAAAATGTTGAACTTCAGAATCCGAAATTGCTTTCATTAACGTTCAGTCAGGCTTGGACTGACGCAATGCCTCATGGGAAATCCATGATGAAAGCCTGCATGAGCACACGAGCATGTTTCTTGGTCTGAAGACAAAGATAGTACGACCTGGTACTTCTGAAGCCTGCAAAACATTTTGGACTTTTGTCTACTAAGTAGATTAATGACAATGTTTGTGTTTTTGTTCTTTTGTAGCAACTTCAGATGTCTGTTGGTTGAATGTATGCATGTTTTCTGTTGTCATGTCTGAAACAAAGCCATATTCAACCTCTCCTGTGACTGGAACAAAATGAACGACAATATAATGCTATCGCAAGCATCAGAGGCCATTTTTCTAAAACATCCTTACAGCTTCAGAAAAAACATTTTTCACAGTCTGGTGATGGATAGAAAATGAGATCTGAATTTAAGTACAGCACTGTCATGAAATATTTTGTTGCATTAAAACAAAATGTTTTATTTTTTATTTCCAATTAAATGGTATTAGTCAAAAAGACAGATTGGACGTCATATTTGTAGAAGGTAACCTTGAATAGCGCCAGTGTGGTTGTGAAGCTAAACCGCGACACTTAGTGGCCATTCTCTGTAAATGCGCCTCGGACATAAAACAGCGGTGGGGCTTGGCTGCACTGAAGTCCTGTTAAGTCTCGCGAGATGTGTTTGTATATATAAACGTAGTGCACGCTCAGCGAGGCCTCTTTCATTCGGATAGGAGACAAAATGGTGAGTTAGGCGCTAACGGCACCAAAGAACGACAATCCATTGGATATCGTAATCATCTGATTCCTTACGCTCCTTCTACGTGTTTAGACGTGTTATATGTTGTTTGTAGGAGGATTTTAGTACTATTTTGTGGTACTTAGACTTCGACGTTAAATTAGTGCAGCCTTTTGTGAAACGTGTAAGCCCGTGGCCTAAAACTGCTTCATTTAGGTTATAAGTCTATGAAAAGCATGTTCCTTATGGAGAAATTTACAATAATTTGTTCGTTTGGAAGTGTTCTCCACAAAATTTGGAATCTGTCTTTAGTTTGACAATGACGTGTGCTAGCATGTTAACATCGTGGGCAAATGCTAGCTTGTTAGCTAAGGCCGAATCTCACGCGTTGTATGTACTTTATTTATCCCACAGCGGGGAACTTGTCCTGTATTCACTGAAACTAATAACGGTAAACAAGGTTTTAATAGATTATCACCTACTTCCCAGTCTCACCGCAAGTTTTCGGCTCCGCGCCACGGCTCTTTGGGCTTCTTGCCCCGCAAAAGAAGTCGTCGTCATCGAGGTAAGGCCAAGAGCTTCCCCAAGGATGACCCAAGCAAGCCCGTTCACCTGACCGCCTTCCTGGGTTACAAGGCCGGCATGACACACATTGTCCGTGAGGTGGACAGACCTGGCTCAAGTGAGTTCGAACTTTTGGCTAAACTTTACACACACTCACATAGTTGTGGTTCCACCTGTGATGAGACCCTCGACGGGCGGACAGAATGGGTTTATACCCCTTTGCTGAATGTCGAGTACTGAGCGTGTCATTTTCATATAGGACTGCTTTTCATGCATGTTTTATTTTGTGAAGGTTAAGTAGAGCATTTCCTCTTGCAGAGGTGAACAAGAAGGAAGTAGTTGAGGCTGTTACCATTGTGGAGACTCCACCCATGATTGTTGTGGGAGTTGTGGGCTACGTGAACACCCCCCGCGGGCTGCGCTCCTTCAAGACAGTCTTTGCCGAGCACATGAGTGACGAGTGCAAGCGACGCTTCTACAAGAACTGGTGAGTTGCAAGACCACGACATTGCATAAAGCAGATGTTAGGGGCCCAGTGGAGATGTTTTCACTGAGTCTAACAGAACGGTGGCCTTCATGGCAGCTCCGCTCAGGTGCCTTCTGCCCTGATGAGCTCCGGGCTCCTCTGGCCAGTGGAAAGTTCTGCTTAGAAGCTACGCCATGAGCCGAAATCCTCATTGGCTGTTGCCGCTCCTCATTGCGAGGGCGAACAGCTGGGCGCTGTGTTCTTCCTCTGACCTGTTGAGGTCATGAAGGGCCTGTTGCCAACCCTTTTGTGCTCCCTTCCCGGCGGCGCTGCACGCTCTCAGGTACAAGTCCAAGAAGAAGGCCTTCACCAAGTACAGCAAGAAGTGGCAGGATGAGGAGGGCAAGAAGCAGCTAGAGAAGGACTTTGCTGCCATGAAGAAGTACTGCGAGGTCATCCGCATCCTTGCTCACACGCAGGTGAGTTGGCAGCCCGTAGTAGTAGTAGTAGTAGTAGTAGTAGTAGTAGTAGCAGCAGCAGCAGTCGTTGCTTGCTTGTGTTGTCGATGACGAGACCATGGAACTCTGCGTCAGGCATGGCGCCTGATACCGATGAGGATACCTTCCACGCTGCCTTCCTTCTGAGACTGCCCCGTGTTGTCGCGTCAGCTGCGTGCTCACCCGCCATTGTGTCTGTTAACGAGCATGCGATGTTTGCAGATGCGTCTGCTGCCTCTGAAGCAGAAGAAGTCCCACCTGATGGAGGTGCAGCTCAACGGCGGCTCCATCTCAGACAAGGTGGACTGGGCCCGTGAGAAGCTGGAGCAGGCTGTGCCTATCAACACAGTCTTTACCCAGGACGAGATGATTGACGTCATCGGGGTCACAAAGGGACATGGCTACAAAGGTTAGACTTCCTTGTATACTGCAGTAATACACTGACAGGCTTTTTTAGTAATTTTTAAAGGAGTAAGTAATTCTACTGATTGGTGGCACATCCAGGAAAATAAGTGCCAGACTGTTTATACGTTAGTAATAATAGGGTTTGCAGTGTGTAACCAAGTAATCGTCTCACGTCAGGCGTGACCAGCCGTTGGCACACAAAGAAGCTCCCTCGGAAGACCCATCGTGGTCTGCGTAAGGTGGCCTGCATTGGTGCCTGGCATCCTGCCCGTGTGGCCTTCTCTGTGGCCCGCGCTGGTCAGAAGGGATACCACCACCGCACTGAGATCAACAAAAAGGTACGTGTTTATCTGGCACCAATAGTTGCAAGCATCCTAGCAATGGGGATGAGACGGATTTTTTTTTTTTTTTTTTTTTTTTTTTTAAACTTTTTAAAGATCTACAAGATTGGTCAGGGCTACCACCAGAAGGATGGCAAGCTGGTGAAGAACAATGCTTCCACGGAGTACGATCTGTCAAACAAGAGCATCAACCCTCTGGTCAGTAATGATGGCTTTAAAACAAAACTAATTACAACATCCCGATTATACAGTACATACCTAAAATATTTTTAAATGTGTGTAATAGGGTGGATTTGTCCACTACGGAGAAGTTACCAATGACTTTGTCATGGTGAAGGGATGCGTGGTAGGAACCAAGAAGAGGGTTCTGACCCTGCGTAAGGTGAGGACATCTAAATGTTTTTTTTGTTTTGTTTCTTCCCCGTTTTGAAGACTTAACATTTACAGTATGTTTTGCTTTTCTAGTCTCTGCTGGTACAGTCCAGCCGTCGCGCCTTGGAGAAGATCGACCTCAAGTTCATCGACACCACCTCCAAGTTTGGTCATGGCCGCTTCCAGACAGTGGAGGAGAAGAAGGCGTTCATGGTAGGATGTTTTTTGTTTTGTTGTGCTTCCAGGAGGCGTTGCATAGCTGCACTGTTCGTAACCTGGTTCAGTGTTCAGTGTGAACTCTGGTTCCATTCCAGTGCGAGAGGAAGCTCCATTGAGGCAGGGGAGCAGTGCCTGCTTGTGCTGACTCCCTGTTCACTCTCTGGAAACATCTACAAACCCCCAACTACCTTAAACTAACCGTTTTATCTTTGCTTGTCCACAGGGACCACTCAAGAAGGACCGCATTTCCAAGGAAGAGACTGCCTGAAGTCTGCAAACAAGAGCTCTGTACTTGTCCTTTTCTGCAGATTTAATAAAAATACAAAACACATTTGACTTTCTGATCGTTACTGTATTAATGTACCAGTATCATACAGATTTGTCTTAAACTGTATGATGTGGGGTAGCGGAACATTACTTAAATGCTATGCACAATATAGAACATATTTTGAAGAAGCAACATGTCAGCAGCTAAAGTGTCCTAGCAAGATTGTTTCGCTATTGTCATGTTTTTAAATGTCCCTGAGCTGATGTCGGAGTCATGAAGCTCCCATCAAGTGTAAAACCTCCACTCAGCAGGTGAAGAAAAGCCTCGCAGGTGCAGAATGCCCTCTTTACCTGAGACGTGTGCACAATATTCAGCCCCGTGTGCACAAAAAGATTTTCTCAGGATATTTCTACACACTGCTGTTATTAACCTGACAGGATACTCCTAAGCAGCACTTCAAACTTCTTTGTTGGATACTTAAGAGATGTCCTCTGAAGACTGCTGAGTTGAGGTCAGGTCTACGCAGCCAGGATTATAACCTCCCAACCTCCCCCAAAAAGAAGCAGTGGGATGACTGCGATTGTGTTGGTAAGTACTATGATCTTCCTATCTTCACATTGTGTACTCTCTAAACAATTGCATAAACATAAAATATGGCGAATGTTGGAAAAAGAAAAATTCTAGTCTTTCACAAGTATTTCCCATCCCCTGGTTGATAACCCTGTTGGCTATTTGTAAGACTGTACAATGTTTGTACCATTTTGCCTGAGGAAAAGAATCTGCCTAGTTGTGCACACCTTCATGTAAGGTGTTGATCTTAGGCCGAGGGTGTCCAAAATGATGCAAGGGTCAACAACATATGCTAAGATGGTGTGTGTGTATAGATATAGATATAGATAGATATAGATAAAAAAGAATGTATAGATCTCATCTCATCTTTGGTCTTTTTTCCTCTCTCCTTCCAAATATTTAATCTTTCTAAAAATCTGTACATTTTCTTCTTGTAATATGACTTAATACATTTAATATATTTTGACTTTATTCCATATAACTTTTTCTGCAACCTCATTTTCCAAAAATTACTTCATTTTGTTTTGTTTCTCATGACGTAAAGCACTTTTTCTTTTAATTTCTCTCTAACTCTATGCTACTACAATGACAGTCATAACATTAATTTATTCTTGTAAAACTGTGGAAAATGGCCCTTTGGACACCCTGGCCTTAGGCCTCACCCTCCCTTATTACATAAGTACCTCAAATGTGCTTCCATCATATAAGCATTCAACTTTATACAGCTTTGACTTGAGGAATGTTGCAGAACAATCATATACTCTAAACCAAGGGTCACCAACGTTTTTCCTTGTGAGAGCTACTTTTACAAAATGAAAATGGCCAAGAGCTACTCATTTTTGTAACATTTATTTTCAGAGCGTCTGTGTAGGCTCTCAGTCGTACAGAAGTTGTCCATCGAGGGAAAGGCTTCTTGAGACGTCTCAAGAAGCCTTTCCCTCGATTTATTTTCAGAGCTTATTTTAAACCCAAACAAAGCGAATATGCTTGTTTTACCAGAACATTAACAAAATGCTGGTGTCCACAACTCACATTTTGTATTTCAGAATGCATTTCTTTCAACTGTTCTTTCATTATTAACTGAAAACCTGAATGAAAAGCAGGCTTGCGGGCACTTCATGTGGTCGTGGGGGGCTACCTGGTGCCTGCGGGCACCACGTTGGTGACCCCTGCTCTAAACACTCCCCATGACTAATCATTACTGATAGATAGATATTGATATAAAATAGAGGACCACAGGGATTCTATTCTCGTGGTTGTGTTTGTCCTGCCACTGCAGCTATTGCACCCCTGCACTGTGGCATCAGTATTCCAGGCCCGTGCGTGGACACGGCGTTCCCTGCGAACTGCCCCCCCACCCCCACCCCACCAACCTGGCTCCATCTCCCATGCCGCCCAGCAGAGGGCAGAGTAGAGCTCACCATTAGCATCCCAGAGCACTTTGGTGTGCTGGTCTTTATTCCTTTTTCTGCACATGAGAGAGAGCTCATAGTCCTCGTTTTTTGTCCAGCAAACGCCATCTTTGTATCAGCAGAGCGTGTCGCTTCACGCTATGTTTGCTCCACTGACTTCTTCTTTTGCCACTAAACTCTGCCTGACCCAAAAATAACCTGGGGTGAGCGCAGTCAGCAACTGTTCTCTGGTCAGCACAAACAACAGGCTACACACACACACACACACACACACACACACACACACAAACGCCTGAGCCTGCACAACATAAACAGCCGTCTGTCCACAAAAATCAGCGTACATTCACGGTCTGACTCCAAGTTGTCGCCGCTTCTCTCGCGAGCACCCATGGGTGCTGCCTCCCGTTTTTTTCCACAACGTTGTCCGCTAAAGTCACACAAAGGTCATTAGTCGATTTGATGTGACGTTATGTAAGCTCGCCGCCTGCCAGAGACACAAACTCATCCACTGTGTGGTGTGTGTGTTTAATATTCACAGCCAGGAGCGGACACTGTGTCCCTCAACACCCCCCCCAAACTATGAAGCCCACCCCAGCACCTCTCTGTCCACTAAACGCAGCAGACGCACTGGGATGACAAGGACGAGCCAGACATGATCAAGCGATCGGAATCAAATTGTCATTTTTGGCACTTAAAGCTATAACGAGGCCTTTACCGTGTCCTCATGCTTATGACATCACTGCGTGGTTGACCTCTGACTTTCAATCACTTCAAACTCTCGATGTCTTATTTGCTGCGCAGCATAAGGTTAGCACTTGAAGGGAGAAACGTGAGGGTGACCCTGGAAGGCCCAGACTCCTCTTCCTCCTCTGTGTGTTGGTTTGTCGAACGCCCTTACTGAGAAGGGACGACACCTTGTCAAAAATTTTCTAACCTACCCATTTCTGCCAACGACCTCAGAGCAGGAAGGGGGTCTCCCTTGACCCTTTGATGTGTCTTGGGTTCCTGTGGCAACATATTCTGTCCTGGTTCATGGACCATTGGATCTGGTGTTTTTCTGTGCATCCCCAACTTTGTTTGTTGCGACTTTTAGCCTGTAGTAACTCTGTTACAATTGCGTGCTATGTGTCTGATAATAGTTGGCATGCAGAAATATGGTGAGAAAACTCTATATACTGATTTGAATGTAACAGAAGTTGCATTGATTTAAAAAAGCAACCATTAATCTGACCAATTGGCTAATAACATGCTAACACTCGCGCAACCTTAAAGCTAAAACATTTATTTCAGGAGGGTCCAAGTTTGTCTGCTGAAAAAAAAAAGTAAGAGGAGGATGAGCTAGCCCATGTTAGACACCTGGGAGACGGTGTCAGAGAGGTCAGACTGAGATGGTGTGGTTATTTGAGGAGGAGGGGATTGTGATGATATTGCTACAGAAGGATGCTGGAGATGGAGCTGCCAGGGAGGAGGAGAAGTGAAAGATCAAAGGGAAGGTTTGTAGATGTGGTTGAAAAGGACGTGATGGTGGAAGGAATGACAGAGGAAGATGCAAAGGACAAGGCAAGCTGGAAACGCCCTAACGGGACAAGCCCAAAGCAGAAGATACATATTTAAAGTTTTGTGTTCCGAGTGTCAGCTTTTGTGCCATTTTGCTCAAAATTGTAATTATATTTCTACAATGTGCTGCAGGCCAATAAAAAAGTGACCCTGGAACTGCACTTTGGCCGTTTCGACACACATTGGCTGTTAAATATGGATGCTAGTGCACTCAGCTACACACACACACATGAAAAGAGGCAACAGCAAGAGTGGTAGAATGAAGGCTTTTTGTCTTGACAAGCTCACAGTGAGAGTCGTGCTTTTAGGGCACTGGCGTGGAAAGGTGTTGCGTGTTTTTATTGCAAACTCGTGTTTCCGTCCTAGAAAGGCGCGTGTCGTACACGCTGTTGTCTGGAAAGTGCCGAAGAGAGTGAAAGCGAGCGCTCACGAGAGATGTGCTGTTGGCGACCGAGTCGAGTCCTTTAAACGCCTCTTTTAAATGAATGACGAGAACCGAATCCCAGTTTGCCCAAATTGTCAGCACTGCCTTCTTGTGTCACCCACCATGTGTGCGTCATGAGTCTGAGAAGTCCACAGCACGCTCTAGTCACGTGAACACTGCTAATGTTAATGCTGATGCAGTTAATTTAGGGGAGGAGATATTGGTGAGATCTAGCCGACTGGATTGAAGCCATTTTTGACAAAAAGGAACATTTTCCGGGAAATTTCCGGAGCTCAGGTGTACACACGTCAGGTAGGTAGGTTCAAATCTTCTTGTGTGGGTAAAATGTTACAGTAAAGTTGTTTCGTGTGGAAGTTAAGTTAGTTTTAATGAAGCATAAAGTTTTGTGACATCATCTTTATGGAGTGGAAAACACAAGCCAAATGAAATTAAAAGATTCACGGCCCGTAAAATTGCAGATTTTGGTCACAATTGTCAGATTTTGTCTCCGAATATTTTCACCATTTTTCTGGATAAACCTCATTCATCCTAAGTGAGGGCCACATCAAAGTGATATTGTGTAACGCAACACATGTAGATATGCTAAGAAGTTATATATCAAGAAAAAAGTGCAACTCTGCTTTGTCAGATAGGTGAAAAAGGCTTTTGTTAAACTCAACTTCAATGCTTTGTTCTTTTTTTCCCGCATTTTTTGCTGTTTAAAAACAAAATCCAAATATTTCAACTTTTTCTTTTTTCAATATTATACTTAATTACTTAACTCCCATAATAGTTTGACTTTATTTCCATATTATAACTTTTTCCCCAACCTAATTTTCCACAAATTAAAACTTTATTTTGTTTTGTTTGTTTCTCGTAATATTACGACTTAAAAAAAACGTTTTTCCTTTAATATTTCAACTCTTTGCTGCTCTTACTTTTCCTCACAATATTGTGAGTTTATTCTCGTAATATTGCCACTTTTTTCCTCATTAGAGGACGACTTTTTTCTCATAAATGTTTGACTTAATTCTTGTAAAATTACATCAATTTTTTCCATTTCTGCTTTTTAAAATTTTCCTACTATTTGAACTTTCTTCTTGTAATATCATAACTTTATTCCCACAATATTAAATCATTTTCTCAACCTAATTTTCCAAAAATTCTTTTATCTTATTTTGTTTCTCATAATGCTATGACTTTAAAGAAAGTTTTTTCATTAATTTTTCAACTTTATGCTATTAAAACATTACTTTTTTCTGGTAATCTTACATCGTTGTTCTAGTAAAATTACAACTTTTTCTCATTAGTTTACAGTTTTTTCCTCTTAATATTTTGACGTTATTCTTGTAAAATTACTGATGATTTTTCAATTTTTACTGTTTTTTTTTTAGTTTTCTTGTTAAATTATATTTTTAGAAGGTTCTGGGAGCCAATGCAAATCTCCCCCGGCCACACTTTGGACACCACTGCTCCAAGTCAATAATTTATAAATATATTATACAGCATACATGTACCACTGTTCCAAAAAGCCCACAAATTTGTCATGTTTATGTCTTCATGTTTCACTGATGATGTTTTTTCAAGTCTATCGAACGGCTCTTTGAAAGGAACGGCTCCTCAGGATCCCTTCAAAGAGTCATAAATCCCAACTCTTTTTTTCTTCTTCTTCTGTTTATTCTAATACATGTTCTGTTTTTAAAGCCTGCAGCAGGTCAGCACGGAAAGAAAAGCAAGATTGGAGACAAAGTATTAATTATTTCCCCCCTCGCTCGGGTTTGTATTTTATTCATCAGGACTCGATGCATCCAAGTTTAGGGTCATTTGGTTTTGGCACCTTTTTAAAGATTTGTTTTTCCATTTAAACAAGATGTTAAAAAGAAAAGAAAAAGAAATGAATGGCTAAGGCTGTGTGAGTTGTTTTTCAAAATAAATGACATACATACTGTATATATTCATATATATTTAGAAATTTGTCAACCAAACTTTTTTTTTTTTTTTAAAAAGCAGTTTTGTGGTTCGTTTGGTTTGGCTCACAAAAGCAAAAATGAACTAAAGAAATAATAATGAAAAAAATACACATGAAAACTGAAGTTGTTCAATTAGCATGCAGTTCTTGTGTGACGTAGTGAGTCACGGAGCCTCTCCGGTACTTCTTACTTGTGTGTGGCCTCCTCCTCTTTTGCTCTTTTCCTGCTCCTTGCTTTCTTTCTTTTTTTTAATTGAAAAATCCCATTTAAACTTTTCTGAGCTGCGTGGAAAAGAAAGCGAAGCGGGATGGAGAGAAAAAGACGAGAAGGTTCTATGGAGAAAAGAAAACAGAAGAATAGATATAATTCTAAGCGTCTCCTGGAGCAGATACTAAAAGAGTCTTTTGTCAACAACTGCACTTGAACTCTTTTTTGCTTCCGTCTTGATTATTGATCATTTCTTTAGAAAAGTAATACATTTATATATATTTATATTCATACTAGAGCGTACAGCTTGGGCTCAGGCTGTAACAATTCACAGTTTGAATGCAAAAGTCCAAAAAATAAAGCAGGTGTTTATCTTGAACGGCAAAAGGCTATGACGTCATGAAGGCCCCGCCCACACCACCCCCCGTGGACGTGGAAGAGTCATGCAGAAACAGAAGACGGTTCTAGAAAGATGGAGGCAAAGGGTGGGTGGGCCTCATACAGGTGTGGTGCGGCGGTTGGCCGCGTTGCTGGAGTCCTTCAGCTCCTTCTGGATGCAGTTGTGGACCTGCAGGAAGTTGTGGTCCCGCTCCGAGTTGTAGGTGGGCGTGCCCGAGGACTTGAGGGTGTCCCTGGGCAGCGTGTACATGGAGATCTCGGTGGACGGCAGCGCACCGAAGCCCTTCAGGCCCACCGGCGAGGCGTCGCGGGAGTGCGACGGGTCCGTGGAGCGCGACGAGGACCGCGAGCGGCGCCGGTAGCGGTAGCGGTAGCTGGGGATCCTGCTGATGGCCGAGCCCTGGAGGTAGTCGGCCGCCCGCGCCCCCATCCGCAACTGCCGGTGGCGGTCGATGAACATGTGCACGGCCAGCACGCCCACCATCTCCGCCATGATGAAGGACAGCGCGCCGAAGTAGAAGGACCAGCCGTACGAGTAGCTGTTCTTCTTGGAGTCACTCTTGGAGGGGTCCCCCGCGTTGGCTGATATGTACACGATGATTCCGATGATGTTGCTCAGGCCTGCAGGACGACAGGAGGTCACACTCTCATTACCCCCACAGAGACTTGGAAAGGACCAGTAAACTGGTCCCAGACCAGCTAGAAGAACTGGGAAGTCCAAAGACGCCATAATGTTGATTACCATCTTATTTCTAAATATAGACGATTTTTTTTTTACTTGACCATCACAAACACTGACTCTGCACAGCACTGTCGTCGACAGCAGTGTCCAAACTTTTTTTCAGCGTTAAATAATACAAAAAATTGATAAAATATTCTCATTCAAATTTTTCTCTTCATATTTTTACTTTATTCCTGTAAAATTATAGCTGTTTTTTTGTAATTTTGAAAAATTTTAATTAAAAAAAACTATATATAAAATAATAATAAATAAAAAAAAATGTAAATAATAAAAAAAGTAATAAAAAATATTGTCATTCAAATACGACATTTTTCTCTCAATATTTTGACTTTATTCCTGTTTAAATTGCAGCTGTTTTTTTGTAATTTCTGCTATTTCAACACAAGCTTTCTTCTTGTACATTTTCTTTTTGTAATGATGACGTTATTCCCATAATGTCTTGACTTTATTTTTGTAACATAACTTTTACCGGAACCTAACTGTCCAGAAATGACAACTAGATTTGACAACACTTTTGTTTGTTTTTCATATTATTTCAACTTGATGCTTGTAAAATATTTTCCTCATATTACAACATAATTCTCGTTGACTTTATGACTTTGTTTTATATTACATCTTTTTTCTCTTAATATTTTCACTTTATTCATGTAAAATTACTGCAGATTTTTCAATTTTTGCTCTTTTTTTGTTGTTTTTTTTTTTAGTTTTCTCCTATTTTTACAATGTGCCACGGGCCACACTTTGGTCACCCCTCGCCCACACTGTCTCCTTGCTCTCCCCGTCCCCTAATCGAACCTCACCAACCAGGGCAAGTTAGCTCCACTGCCCTGGCTATCATTCGTCAGCTCATGGGAGAAGCGATCGCATGAATGAGTGGAATTTCCTGTGGAGTGCTCTTAACTACGTGTGTGAATGTACTGTGATGGTGGGAAGAGAACTTTGAGGCTCAGACTTAACTTTGGAGTGTTTTCATGGCGTTTGTGTGTTTTTTCTCACCTGCAGACACGAAGAAGATCCCTGCGCTGAGGATGATGTTGTGTCGAGACTTGTAGAATTCACTGGCGGCGATACACAAGCCTCCCATGAAGAGCAGGATGACGCTGAGGATGGGGAAGATGCTGGACGCTCGCACCGCTCCTGCACGGGGGGAGAAGGAAGAGGTGAGTGTTGGGTGGGAAGCAAAAAGAACAAAAAAAGATCAGAATCCATGTCATGAAATACGTGATGTCATCACGCGGCTTCTGTGGCGCCCATAAGCGTGCACTTGCCTGCCGCCGGGCCGCAGTGCAGTGCAGTGGCGTCCTTGAAAGCGTGTCAGCAGCTAATTATCAAGCCAAGTAAAAAGCGGAGGCTGTGATGTGGCTCCAAAGGCCAAAAGGTTGCTCTAAATTAGCCAAGTGAGGAGTGTTCAAACTTCACTGCGTGCCTCTCTCTCTCTCTCTCTCTCAACGTGCACGTGTGAGCGCTCGCTACACACAGTCAGAATGCTGCGTCAGCACGTTTTACTCCCAACAAAGTGCTGACACACTTTTAAAACTCTCCCCCCCCTCCACTTCATTAGGTACACCGTCTAATAGGATCCAATGCAAGAAATTCTGCCTTCATAAAGATCAGATTTCTCACTTTTCATTGGCAGTTGAGAACAAAAATAAGATGTGAGGATTTATGGGGCCGCACGGTGGCCGAGTGGTTAGCATGTTGGCCACACAGTCAGGAGATCTGGAAGATCTGGGTTGATCTCTGTGTGGAGTTTGCATGTTCTCCCCGTGTCTGGGGTTTCTCCAGGTGCTCCGGTTTCCTCCCACATTCCAAAAATATGTTAGGTTAATTGGCGACTCTAAATTGTCCATAGGTATGAATGTGAGTGTGAATGGTGGGTTGTCTACATGTGCCCTGCGATTGGCTGGCGACCACTCCAGGGTGTACCCCACCTCTTGCCTGAAGTCAGCTGGGACAGGCTCGAGCATACCCCCACGACCCTAGTGAGGATAAGCCGCATAGAAAATACGGTCGGAGTTGCTGCAGGTGGTTAGGTTTCTTGGTTTCAGCAAGGTTATGAACCCAAAGATGACATCAGCTGACTACCTGAACGCACATATTCGCCCTTCAGCATTCACGTACCCGTAAATTCACAAATATTGGGGTTTTTTTGTGCAAAACCCAGCCCATTCATGCTTTTTCTTTCTGAAAATAGACCGTGTTATGCAGAAAACGCAACTCAAACAGTATAAAATGTACAGCACAGTCATACCTGTACGTAACGTCAGTGCAAGATGGTGGCGCCCAGTCTCCTAGACCCAATCTTGTGTCTCGTGACATGCCTATTACTGAATGATGATAATTATATGAATCTCTGATCAGCAGAATTTTAATGGATGCTGTGGCGCATTAGCAAAAAGTGAATAAAAAACGTAAAAAGCAAAACAAGTTTAGAAATATAAATGAGCTTTCCTCTGTCACTTCTTGTTAGGTTTTTTTTTAATGTCACCAACAAGACGGAGCTGCCTGAGTGCTCTGAGATGGGGGAGGGGCCCCACAGCAGCACCCGCTGCTTGTCAAAAGAGTGATACGTGCTTCGATTGTATTATACATATATCATGTATTATGCATGTATCATACCTTTTATCATAATATGTACAAATATGATACCCCTAAGATAAATGCATGATACGGCCTGTTGGTTGGATACATGTATCGTGTACATATCATACATGTATCATACTTATATCATACCAATATAGTATGTAGCAGTATGATACAGGTAGGATACATGTATCATGAACGTATCATACAGTCATACCTGTATCATTGCAATATAGAATGTACAAGTATCATACATGTATAATACTTATCTTACCTGTATCATAGTCTCTGTAAGTATGATACAGGTGTGGTACGTGTATCATGCAGGTATCACACTTATCATACCTGTATCATAGTATGTACAAGTATGATACCGTTTGATACGTGTGTCATGCATGTATCATACTTATACATACTATGATACAGGTATGATACGTGTATGAGTGCTGACATACTGTATGTGTGAGTGTAGCACTTGAAATCGTGCATCCATCACGTCATCCATCAACATCTCGCCGCTCTTTCAGTGCTGTGATGAAGAGCGCTTCCACGCCGTTCGTCATCCTCCGCCACCTTTTTGTCATCTCATCTTTTCTGTTTTTGTCCCACTTCATCCTCTTTCGGTCATCCTCAAAGTTAAAGCGTTGGCCTCCCTGCTGGTCCCAGACGGGCTAGTGGGGTTTTGGGTTACGAGTGGGATGGGGAGACAGGAGGGTGGGGTGATTAAATATTAAACTTTCCTGAGAGTTGACCCCTGCTGTCGTCCTGCGTGTCCCCCAAGTTAAGATGAGGTTGTTGATGTTTGACGCGAACGCTCGCTCCCATCCATCAGCCCCATCCTCAGCCACACCAGAAAGACGGAGGAGCAGACGAACTGTTTGATTGATATTTGACACGCTGCTCTTTAACAGCGCACCATCTCAAGGTCACAGCAAAGGTGAGCAAAAACCTCAGAGAAGCTCAGGTGTCACTTTTTCAAATATCGAAGTACGGCCACACAGCACCGTAAAATGCAAAACACAACTCAAATCGGCCAAAATGGTGAGAGTGTAGCACTGCACACTTCCCACGCTCAATACTACGTGTCATGTGATGAAACATAAAGGTAAGTTAAAGACGTAAAAGAATGCTTTTCAAGTGTAAAACACACACACACAATGTCTGCAACTTGTGGACAAGGGAGCCTTTGGTGGTGTTTGTTTTATAAACTATGCACACATTTGTGTAAAAATGGAACACACTGTGGCTGTGAGATGTACGTAAATACACCAAAATTTTGCCATCCACAATCCTTCTGTGAGACACGTACGCACGTCTTTCTCTTTTCTGTGCGTTCTAAAGATATAAAAACAGCTAGCATGTCGTAGATAACAATGCACATAATGGGACACACATATGTTGACTATAAATCCCTACAGAAAAAAACCTCAAAAAAATGCCAACAATTTTGTATTTACATAACTGAGCTGTATATAAACCAAACTACAGGGACAATGTTATTGTAGCCGCTAACACCAACAACTATTTTTCTGGCGTAGTGACACAGCGCCTCACGCCACTACCGAGAGGTAACAGGCCCACTTCAAAACAATGCGATAGGACACCAATCTGTGCTGACGAGGAAACAAGAACAAGCATATGAACAACTAGGAATAGACAACCAAATAATGTGTATGAGTGTATAAAGTACAGTATGAGCACACATTCAATGTTTTGTTTATACACGGCTAGATGGACTGTGCTGTGATATCATGTGCTATGCGCTCCATATACCACAATCAATATCATGATGACTCTATGGACAGTTGTCTGTCTGGTCCAGCTGGTCTGGAGCATTTTTTCCACTTGATTTGGTTAAGTGGAAAAAAGTTTCGACCACTGCAGGGTTTGTTAGCGCTAACAATTCTTCCTTCGTTGTGATGCAATCTCTTGGAGCAACGTCCTCCTCGCCACTTTCTCTTTTTGTCTGCCATGATTAGTAGTTGCAAACAGACACGTGCTTTCTATGCTGCTGTTGTTGACGGACGTTGCGTTAGTTCCTATCAGTGGGCTCTGTGAAATCAATGCGCCCAGGAAAGTTCCAGTAAAGTTTAAAATGATCAAAATACTGCAAGTACTACATGTTATCATGAAAGTACCTGTTACTGCATGCTCACAGCATGGATATAAAACCACAACACCCTGTTGGAGGTTTTTGAGAGGGCTTTATAGTCAAAATATGTGTGTCTCATTACGTCCATTGTTAGCTCTTTAATGATGTTTTTCTGTCTTTAGAACGCACACAAAAAAGAAAGAAATGTTTCACATAAGGATTGTGGATGATGGGCAAAATTCCCCCAAAAAGTGCTCTTTTTCTTTAACCCATTCAATACAAAAGACGTATTTATACGTTTTTATAATCCCGAACACTCAATCCCAACAACGTATTTATACGTCTTTTTGTGGAAGAGGCAAAAAGAGGTGATGACGCAACTCTGTACAAATGCATTTCACCTCAGAGCAATTTCAAGCCATAAAAATGGCCACAAGGTGGCAGAAGTGCATTTGATAAGAGCTCGGCAGGGATCAAGTGAAGGAAGAATCACATATGACAGAAAGGAGGAAGTGAGAGAGCGGAGGAGTGTAGCGTGCAGATGCATTGTAGGGAAATTTTACGGTATGCACACGCGTGCACACACATGCACTTCATGGTGTTATACAGTATTTGTAAATATATATAATTGTAAAACAACCCTTTTTTGTGTTGTTTATGTTGTGGTATAGTTGTTTAGATAATTGAGCTGTGACAAAAAGCTGATTTTCTCCCTGATATTTTCCTGACACTTACCTATGTTCTACTGCTGATTACTAAAGAATGGAAAAAGGTAGTCTTTTTTCTGATGAAAGATGAGAGTCTAATCTTTCTTTTGGTAGGTTCCATGTTGATATAGCCGTAGAACACAATATTTTGTGTGCCTTGAAAGATCAGTCAAAATCGTCTAAAAGGTTGTCTTTTGAAAAATGGCTGGGATTGAATGAGTTATGCAAATAAAGCATTTTTTTGGGGGGGGTTGTTGAAATCCTGTACTTGTTCACTTAAAAGATTGGTAAGAAATTCATCATGATGCAAAGTTTGGGAAAAAAATAAGCCTCAACACATTACAATCAGTCATTTTCGGCTGCAACAATCACAAAGTTCAGTGGCTTGGCATCTTGGCAGACGGCAGCCAGCTGGGCTCTGTCCGGAGTTCATGAAAATGATTTTGTCATTTTTCCTTCATTTGGATAATAATGTGGATAAAAAACGGGGCCGCTTGCCAGGCGCGCACCGGAGCCAAGAAGCAGTGTGACGCCGTAGGAGCTCATTAAAGAGCAAATCAACGTGTGATACACAAATTAAACACACAAAGCTGCCACTAAACGCCATCCAACAGCCGGCTGCCTTTGAGTGTCCAATCCACCGTCAGGAATTGTTGGAAAGAAACGGACGTGTTGAAGATGCTGGAGGAAATGATCCAATTCTCACACTTTCTGAGCTTCTGCTGTGACCTTCATCATGACCTCTCAGAGAGACCCCTCCCCAGCAGCAGAATTCCCATCACGCAGGCATGCGGTCGTCTTCTAAATGACGCTCTCTGTGACGGCCACCATTAACTCCATCCCACCACTTGGCCTCCTTTACATCTTCACTACTTAAAGGCGCCCTGTCAGAGGTTCTATCTTGCCTGGAGGGGCTGTGGAGCACAGCAGCACCCCCCGAGGGCACTGAGACACTGACGGGCTGACAGATGTATGGGGACTGTGTGGGGTTTAGAAGGAAAGACATGATAGGCTGTAAGTGTCTCACATGCAAGTTGACATCTGATGTTGACCTTAAAACATCACGTCAGACAAAGAGAATGTCACAACGGTCTTTAAAAGCTTCATCCAAAGGCGACTGTGATTTGTTACAACCTCCTTATCACAAACAAGCGCGTTTAGCTGAATGATAACCACTTCATCCACTGCGACGTTACTCCGACAGATGGCTATCTGCGGCTGCCAATCTGCTAGAAAGCCAAGAAAATGAAAGCTTTGACCTCGCCGCTAATAGCCGATGACGGCGGTGACCTCTGTCCCGTACGTCCCGTCTCCTGTGAAGTCCCGCTCCCACGGGTGTGGCGATTAGCACAGAGGTCGCCGCTTTGATTGGCGTGGAGGTCACCCTCACGTCGGACACCCACGTAAGGCGTACTCTGCGTTGGCATTCCGGATGAAACGTGGTCTCACATGAGCAACAAAGTGGAAACCAGCTAGCCAACTAGCCTTCAGTTCAGTCATGTAGCACCTTCGTTGACCTCAGGAGGCACTGGTGAGCGAGTACCAGGGAGCTGTTCTTACTTCCAGTCAAAAGCTGGCATGTTTAGTCTGATTACAGCCCCACTTTTCTGCCCACCAATCAATTGGGAACACTGTGTCGAGTGCCGCCCTCTGGAAAATTAGGTTGAAGAAAAAGTTATAATATTATGGGAATGAGGAAAAATAATCATTTATTGTCATTTTAGTAGCATAGAGTAAAAAGACAAAAAAAAATGTTGTTTTTAAAAATAATAATATTATGAGAAAACAAAATAAAGTTATAATTTTTGGAAAATTAGGTTGGGGAAAAGGTTATAATATTATGGAAATAAAGTCAAAATATTCCAAGAAGAAAATTTACAAAGATTATTAAAGAAGAAAGTTGCAATATTTGGAAATTTTTATATAAAAAAAAACTGAAAAAAAGAGCAAAGAGTGAAGTTGAAGTATTAATAATATGCTTTTTCACCTATATGATAAAGCTGAGATGCAGTTTTTCTATATATACACTATATATTAATGCTAATATATATACTGTAAATCACTTCTTAGCACATCTACATGTGTTGCAAAATATCCAAGTGGCAAAGTTGCATACTTTCATTTTTCACTATGTGGCCCTCTCTGGACAAAAGTTTGAACACCCCTGATTTAGTGTGCTAGAGTCTCCCAAAGTGTCCAATAAGACCGGAATAAGTTGCTTAATTTGTTGCTAAATATAGCAAGAAAGTCACTAAGTTGTCAACACTGATCCCTCTTGCTACGTCATCTTCTTCTCTGGCAGAGCAGGTGTGTTAAGACGCAGAGTTACGATGCCATCTACTGTACGAAGTTCCTACATTCCCAGACAGTCCCATTATCATGTGTGTACGAGCAAAGGCCAACAGGTAGTGCCAAATTTAATCGGTGATTGATTGCTTCATAATTACCAATGTCATGATGGCACTTTCTTTGACTTGATGAGCCAATAACAGCAGGATTCAGGGTTTCCAAAGACAACAAACATGGAACACCGTCCCTATTTGGCCTTTGGGGTCCTTGTCGGAGGAGGTGCGCTGACTCACATTTTGGAAGGAGGAGGCAGAGACAATGAGAAAGTGAGCTAACGAGAACACAAGGAGATTAGCAATGAGTCACGTTGTTCCCTCCATGGACTGACTAACACTTCCTGCAGGTTCGCACCGCTGTATGAGCGCCGTCTCGCTCTGCCGGGCCCGCCGGCGGCCTCGCGGGCTGTAGTAATGAGCGACGGGGTGCAGCGTGGGGGGGCCTGTTAGCCTGGCTCGGCACCGCCTTCCCGCGAGCATGCGTGCCGAGCTGCTGGGTGGCAGCGGATACTGTGTGCGTATTGATTGACATGGCTGCAGCGCTCACAAACGCCACGAGGGCATCCTAAATGATACGGGCGGCTCAGTCTCAACTTCTATAATAATCAATATTTAATCATATTTCATATATAACACATACAGTATATATTTACAGTATAAACTATAAAACATTGAATATGAATAGAGTGTGAAAGTCCCTCCTTGTTTACTTCCTAGACAACCTTCTCTGCATGTTTTGCAATCATGCAAAAACATGACAAAAAAAGTGACAAGCTACACGACGAAACACAAAACCAAACGTTAAACAACACCCATAAAATATAAAATCTGACTTTTGTGCAGAACTTTGCAGTAGAAAGCTCGCTTCTCAAACCCCCACTGTGCTTTGTATCAAAGCCTCATCCTGTTGGAGCTGCTGCCACAGAGTCCCTACGATTACCGTAATGACCCGAATATAACTGTGAAGTTCAGAAACCATTGGAATCATTTCTAGATTTCAAGACTTACGGTAATTTTGAAATAGCATCATAAATTCCATTTAAGTGCTAGTGGTTTTGAATTGTATTGTGTTTATATTATATATACATACAGTATATATATATATATATATATATGTACAGTCAAACCTGTCTTAGCGGCCACCTGTATAGAACAGCCACCTGCATATAGCGGCCACTGAAAAATCCCCCGCAGAAAATTTATGGGCGGCCACCCATTTTGTATCCCTTGGTCAATATCTGACCACATATAGCGGCCAAAATGCCGACTCAAGCAGAAGCTTCATGCACGAAAACGTTTTGTTTTTTAAGCAATGAAGCCGTCGCGTGTAGACTTTAATTACTGAGTCGTAGCTCAGTCACAATCATTCACAAGATCCACACAAACTGTCAGTTATTCCACATAAAAAAGCCGTCTTCTTTGGAGCGTGTTGCAGACAGTGACACCGTTTATTTCCTGGTGTGAGACAATGTGCACTGGTCAATACTGTAATGCCGCTTGTTGTGGGGAAGGAGAGACTCATGTCGCCGCACTTTAATCGCTTTATTAACAGCGGTTTAGTAACCTAGTAGCTCTTTATATTTGGTTTGAGCTTTTTGTGTTATTGATACAAGCGTGGCGTGGCAGTTACCATGGCACCTTTAAAAGGCGAAGCATCTAGTTGACATCACGTCGCTTTCTCCCTTTTTCACCGCCAAGGTTGAGAGGAAATTATCATCGACTCCTAATCAGCCCCAAAAGTGCTGACACACAGGACGGGGTCATGCTAATCAGGTGCCTGCGCTCGTGGCCACATTGATTTCATACTACAAACGCTTATTAATCCCGCCCACGCCTCCTCCTCAATACCGAGCCCTTGCCCCGTCCTCGTCCCACTCCCGCCTCGCTCCTCCCGTCGCTTTAGCTCGGCAGACCTCTTCTTCTTCTTCTATGTGAAAAATGGCAGCTCAGCTCGTTAGGACGGGTTGAAGTGTAACCAGAGACCCTGGTGGAGGTTTCCCCACTAACACTCTCCTCTGCAAATATCTGTGGGCTGTGCAGGCCTCGTTTCTTCTTTAGCTTGCAGCAGCTGGACGTGGTTTTTCCTTGTGATTGCACGAGGATCAGCGTCCCCTCCAGCCTGCTGCAATAAAACTCTACCCATTTTGATTCTGTTTGCGCACCCCCCCCCCCTCCGCGCAAGCTGGCAGAGCTGCTTTACGCCGGGAGATAAAAAAAAAAACCACGGCCAGCATCCTTCCCTCGTTCCTCCAGCAGGATGAGAGCGAGGCTGCTCACGTTTAACCTCCAGCGGGAGGACTCGCGCTCTCACCTCTCTCCGTGCTTTACGAGGCGTGCCGCCGCTAAATTCCTTGTTAAGTCGGAGCGGAGCACTTGCTCGGTCAATCAGGACGACAATGATTGGCTTTTCATTCACTGGCCCGTGTCTGAGGGACATCTGCTGCTAGGATACGCCCACAACATTAGCATATCGTAGCCCCCATACCACAGCCGCTTTTCAGGTCATGTGATCACATGAATTGCCGCCGAGTCCCCGCACATCCCGGCCCAGGCTCGCACATGCTGTGAGGCCAGTTGAGGCCAGCGCTCAGTCTGCTACCACGCCTCAGGGCGGCACAGGCTGGCCACGCCCACCTCATCAATACTGGCCAGTAGTCTCAGATGAACTCGTGCACGAACCAGCGGCTGGCACCAACGCCCAGCCAGGAATCAACCTGCTGACACCCAGAAATGGAAAGTTGCATGAAATACTTTTGTTGGGTGAAAACAATAAACCATCATTGTTTTTATGCAATGTCCTTTACTGGGGACAATGATAGCAGCAAAATCATTCTTTCCTTAATTATAGATTATTTTTTATAGAAAAACTGTTTATAGGTTATATGGTTTTTAACATTATTAGAGCCCTCTAGACATGAAATAACACCCTTATAGTCACCTTTGCACTCCTATTACCCAATATAGTAGACATAATAAGAGAAAAATAGACAAAGACTCATGCTTGTGTGTGTTGCTGTAAATGTGTTCCGGACGTGTGGACAGGAAATGACGCCGGGGGTTCAGAGGGTTATGACCGCGACAGTAGCCGGTGTTAGGGATTATTGTGCCTCTTGTGAGATCATTAAAACCTGCAATAAAAGCCTGTTGTTGTTTAGGTGATCAAGTCTGGTGCTTGTGTGTCTCACCCAACATTATAGTAACGTTACTGACACCTAGTGACCAGTGTAGAATACTACGTATCATCACAACGTCTTTGAATGCGTCTTCTGAATGCCTTATATTTGTATTTTACTTCATTTAGTCATGTTTATGCTTGAAAATGCTTCATTTAGGACAAAAACACGTACAATTTGCTTAAATATGCATATTTTTGACTAATAATGCCCTCTCTTGGCTCCGAGCATGTAAGCTACGCCCCACGTAACACACACACACACACACACGAACACACACGTTTGCTGTCAGCTCATGATAGTGATTTGGCAAAGTTTAGCAAACATATGCTAGCCGGTGGCAGCATTTTTATATGTTGCATGTATAAAAATCGTGCTGTCAAACTTAACGTGTTAACAGAAACGTCCTGTAATGGCACTATTTTTTTGACAGCAATTAACGTGCGCACCGTCCCGTTTGACCCTCGGCTTACGCCGTAGTTTGAGGAACTACAGCGGCAGCAGTTGTAGAGCTAGAAGCGGGAACAAATATTGAGCAGAAATGTGCAAAGAAAAGGGTATTTAAGGGTATTTTGAATGGTAAGTTTGGCTTCAAAGCCCTTGTAGATGGCTCTCTCGACAAGACCAAAGCTATTTGTATCGCTGTGACTTGAGTTGTCACAAAGTACGTCGCTTCTGGGTGAAGAGAGAAGTTACTGGCGCACTGCAGGTTAAAAAAAAAATACGTAAAACCTCCAGCGAAGAAAAAAAACCTGGCGCACTGCAGGTATTTTTTGAATTTTTATTTATACAGTGATACCTTGGCATATGAGTGTGCCAACTAATGAGTGTTTTTTTTAAGATGCGAGCCGCCTTTCGACAGATTTTTTTAAAAACTTTGAACTGCTAGCTAAAATTTGGGCTAGGAGCTGCTAGCGATGACTATTTGGAGGCTAGTGTAAATGATAATGGATCTAAATAGCATTAGCTAGCGCTTTAGCTATCTACTTAGTCACCGGGAAACATTTTCAACACATCAGTAACATATATATACACATTATACTGATGTAATTTCTCTTATTTATTATGGATTGTGCTAAACTTAGACAGGAATAACATCAAATTAGAAGCACTGAATGAATACAGAACCACCATCCACCAGCTTGGTCTTGTTTTTCAGAGAGGTTGTGTATGTCAAATATGGACATTAGCACTCGATAAGGTCATCAGCTCTTACCTTTGTGCATCCCCACATAGTATTCTTTTTTCACTTTTATTGTAAACGGTATCAACAATGCTAGACTTTGATTGGTGAAGGTGCTACTTGATGATGATATCACTATTCTACTCTAATATTTCCTCTACTTCCAATCCCGCTTTGCAGATCAATTAGGACACCTGCCAAATGCAGTTGTTGCTTTTAATGAGGCGTGTTACCTTTGACCATTGATCACATTTATTTTAACTACTGAGCTTGCAGCCTTTGACATGCAGGCTAACGGCGTCACCGCCTACTGCCAACACAGCACTCATGCTGCATTCAAGCGCAACAAGAAAAATATCTTCTTTTTTTAATAAAAGAATAACAAAATAGTTGTGTTCGGGTCGCAAAAATATATAAGAACCCACATTTGGAGATACGTGTGACAATATGGCGACAAATCTACACACCAGCTGCCATGCAAAGCAGTTTGAAAGGTATACTTTGGAACGCCTCTGTACCGTTCCTAATGTTCCGTATAGAAAATTCTGATTTGCATTTGCATTAGAAAATAAGGGAAATGTTTTGGAAAAATAAGGGAAATTCTTTTCGACGAGAAATAAAGCAAAGTACGATATTTACCTGGTGAAAGCAGGAGGACCGACACGTATGGTGTTGCCATTGTTGACTCTGACTGCAGGCTGAAGTTTAAAATTTCCCATTTTCTTGTAATGCAGCATATAATTCCTTGTTTCCTTGATGGTTAATTGGTTCCAGACATGACCGTGACTCAGTACGATTCCTTAAATGGAATACAGTAGTACCTCGCATCACATAAACCTTCTTTTACATAAATTCCACTGAGCATAAAGAATTTATGTAAAGTTTTTGCTTCGTATTACAGAAGAAATTCCATATAACATAAAGCGCCAAGTCAGTGCAAGTCTTTTTTTTTTTCAATCAACTTTATTAATGCCTCAAGTCGGTGACGCCTCAACACTTGGTGACGCCTTCTGACGCATTACGCTCTCATTGGCTGATTTTCGGGCACCACCTCTGCTCTCATCTCATTAGCTGATTATCGGGGCACCGCCTACACTCTCATCTCATTGGCTGATTATCGGGGTACCGCCTACGCTCTCATCTCATTGGCTGAGTTATACAGCACGTACGTGAGTTTGTGTGAGAGACAGGCTTGTCCCTTCAAACTCCTTCCTCTTCATAGTCCCCCTGAAACTAACTTAAACAATTAAGTTAAGTTACAAATTAAAATTTTGCACACAGCATTATCGTGTAGTGTGTGTGCGTTTGTCTGTGAGACCAGCTGACTCTTAGACTCTTTAAGTCGCGTTTCGACTCACGCTGGTTCTCCTCCTCCTTCCTGCCTCCACTTGCGCTCCTGATCAAGACATCTCGTGAACGGTAGGACTGTTTTTGTTTTTCAGTTTTATTTATTGACAGTAATCTTATTTATTACCTTATTTTATATTGGAATGTTACTGTACTATTTTTATGCTAATGTTTTCTTATATTTTCCCACCATATTTGGTGGACTTTGAATATTTTGAAGGGCCAAAGGGGTGAGTTTGGGAAGATCTTGGAACGGATTAGGCTATTTACATGTATTTTACGCTTCGTATAACATAAAATCCCTATAACATAAAGGTTCTCGGAACGGATTATTTACGTTGTAGGGGCGTCTACTGTATTTTGGTATTTAGAGCATAGAAAACCTGTTTACAACCTTCTAAATACGCTTTTCAACATTAATAGAGCCCTCTTACTGTAAATGTGTTCAGGTCCTAGGGGAGCTGAGCGGTGGGACGGACAGGAAGTGACATCGGTGATTCTGTTGGGACCAGCTCTTTTACAGGGCAAAAGTCCCCCCCAATTCTTTAATTCTGACAGCTGTGAAATGAGTCTAGAAGTCTCCACGACAATTTAAAATTGAATTCAGACAGAAGTAGATACAAGCAATTGCAATGCCAGCGCTGGAGAAAGCGATTAGCATCCAGAGAAGGTTTAGAAATCTGAATCCCCTACATTTCATGCTTCAAAATGCTTCATTTAGGCAAAAAATACATGAAATTTACTTAAATATGCATATTTTTGACTAATAACAGGCCATATTCAACCAAGAAACATCATGATTTATTTGCCATGACACCATGTAGCATCATTTCCAATAATTTCCTATGAAATGTGCTCCTGTTAGAATGTCACCATGGCAACAAGTCAGCTGATGAACCCTACCCCCCTCCCTGCACATTGTGCCGTCATCGCGGGCTAGGATTCCTGCAAAGTCTTTTGAGTGTCAGAGCAGGTCAGCTTCCATAGCAGGTCGCTGAGGTTCAGAGTTCGTAAAAAGTGTCCGAAGCTCTGCTGACTCTGCAACTGCACAGGTCCAAACCTCCTCTGGCATCAACATCAGCACAAAAAAAAAAAAACTTCTACGCCAGGAGCGTCATGGCACGATTCCATGACCCAGCAGCTGCTTGTGTCGCCAAGCACAACGCAGCTAACACAGCCGTGGAAAATATTCATCTTAGACGTGTTGGACTGTGTCATGCTTCCAACTTCCCAATGCACAAAGCAAACTCCTTACAAACATGCAACCTCCATTTCTGGTTCTGTCATTAGAGGTGGGCGGATTGATCCAAATATCGATATTGTCCACATTTTATTGTTAATTCACCATGGGTCCAACACGTTGTGATATCTGCTGTGCAATCACAATCACAAAGTATCGGAAGAATTTTAAATGTAAAAAGGAAGCATCCGTTTGTAAAATATAACAAGGAGCAACTGTGTGCAAACAACCAAATGTGCAAAATGAGGTAATATCAATGCCAGGGGGAGTATCAGTATCGGATTGATGCAAACATGATTTTGCAGTTCATTTCTATGTTTATTTTTGGTATGGTGTTGAAATATATTTATATATCGTTTACAAATTCAGTGAATAAGTCCTTAGAGACAGGAGGGTTTGGGGCCTACCTCTCAACATTTGCGTTGGAAAATAGGGGAAATTCCATTTTTTAAATTAAAAGTTAAAACAGAGGACATTTATGGGAAACTATTTCAACAGAAGGGTTGGCATAGGGCAAAAACCAAAGGATTCCTGTCAGGTGGCCCCACAGCAAGTCAATCGCATGAATGATTTTGGCTTTTTTTTTATGCCGAATGCCCTTCCTGATGCAACCTATGTCTTCTGCCATGAAAGGACATTGTTGTATTTTGTCATGTCTTTCAGTCAACGACAGTCCTTTAGCTGTAGTGATGGAAATTCCGTCTCTTTTTAGAGAGACGGTTCTTTTGGCACCGTTCACTAAAAAGAGCCGGCTCTTTCGGTTCCCAAGTGGCTCCTCAAGATTTTTTTGTTGTCTTAAATTAATTTATTACCAAATTATGTGTATTGTGTAAAAACAGTTACTCATATATATATATGACAATTTCTAACTATTTACAATCAAACAACACAACATCAACAAAACACCACACCAAAAAACATAAATTAAAAAGTGCCAAACAAAAAAAAGCAGCATTCAGGTAACAGTTGTCTTTACTGAAGATCGGCATTCAATGGCTCCTCCGTGTGCTGTGTGTGTTTAACCGCCCCTGTGGTGTCTCACTAGTACAGAAAAAAGACAAGGTAAAAACTAATCGGCTCTCAATTGGCTCCCAAAGACGCGAGACGGCTCCTGCCGTTCATTTCAAAGAGCTGATTCGTTCACGACTGACACATCACTAATAAGTAGCTGTTAGTAATGTATCACTTGTGTTTTGGCTAGCTTCTTGTGTCTGGCATAGCAAATGTACATTTATATATAATAACGATGTATTTTTTGTAGGTTACAGTTGCGGCACGCATACATGGACACCACAGAAAGCATCGCTAAAGCCAAAAAGTAAGCCTTGTGTGTGGATCCAGATTTCTATATTGTTTTGCTGGCTGTCTCGCAGCATACAGTCACGTGTTTATATTTTGTAAAAAAAAATAAGTGTGTTGATACACTTACTTTTTTTATTTGCCTGAAATCTTTGTCCTGTGTTTTATTGTGATTATAATCATGATCAACAAATTCAAGACAAAAATCACTCAACGATGTTGTAAAGTAGTAAAACAAGTAAAAGTATTGGTATCTGTGCTACTACATAGATCAGGGGTCACCAACGTGGTGCCCGCGGGCACCAGGTAGCCCCCACGACCACATGAGGTGCCCGCAAGCCTGCTTTTCATTCAGGTTTTCAGTTAATAATGAAAGAAAAGTAGAAAGAAATGCATTCTGAAATACAAAATGTGAGTTGTGGACACCAGCATTTTGTTCATGTTCTGGTAAAACAAGCATATTCGCTTTGTTTGGGTTTAAAATAAGCTCTGAAAATAAATGTTACAAAAATGAGCCATTTTCATTTTGTAAAAGTAGCTCTCACAAGGAAAAACGTTGGTGACACCTAACATGGATACAGTCCCTTTTTTTTTTTTACTTGTTTTATGAACTGAAGACCACTTGTGGTCTTACCTTACATTTGTATATGAAGTACATACATGCATCCTATCCTCCTCCAGGACAAGTTCTGCCACTTTGTTGTAAAAGTCCGATCACTTTCTGGTAAGCTTGGATATACAGTATATCCCTTTAATTGCTGAGCGATTTTTACTTAAGAAAATGTTAAAAATGCACAAAATGCATTTATAATACAGTTCAATGGACAAATATTAACATTCATGTTATCTTCTTATAAATTTTTTTATTTTCTTATTTAAATTTTTCGTCATTCACCTGCCTCCCCTTGACCACACGTCACTGGTTTGAGGTGTTGTGTTGTTGGCGAGAATAAAGATAAAGACTGTAATGCACGACAAAAGAAAGCGCCGTTTTCCTGCGGCGGCGTGCAGACTCATCAGCGGGCCCCTCACACGAGCGAGCGTCCTCTTTCTATTATTTGCATGGGCGTCTTGCATAACGGGGCGTTTCTTTGCCTCCTCCTTCCTGCGCTCTCAGCTGCTTAGCGCCCGGTGGAGCAGTGGATGATGGGAGCTCAGACACGGCATGATCTAAAAACCCACTGGCGCTTTAGTGCGCCTCAGCTGCCTTATATAATCCCGTGTGGATGTGCAAAGTGCCACGCTACTGGGACTCACGGAAACACACAGAGAGGAAAGATGGACTGTGTGTGTGTGTGTGTGTGTGTCCTGCGTGATGTTTTGACTCCCCGCCTCTCCATGTTAGGCGATGACATCACCGGTGTGCCCCCTCAGTTTTGGACATTTCCCCCGTGACGTCACTTCCGGCCGGGCCTTCACCTGGAGTGACACATTACGCAACATGGCTGCTCTCCAGCGTGTGAGCGCGGAGGAGGCTTATCCACGGCCACCCAGAGGCGGCGTGACGCGCATCCTTGTGCAAATAACAGGTGTGCCACAGAGGAGTGTGTTTAACGCAGAGACATTCACGGCTGCGTCCCTGGCGACCTCCCAGTGCACCCGTGCATGCCGGGAGAGGGCTCCCGTGTTGAATCATCTTGACATTGGGCAGCGTGCGCGTCCTGACATGAGGGGAGCAGGAGTGAGAGAGGCCTGACCCATATAAGAAGGAGGCTGAAATATTTATGGATGTGAGTGTCCTAATTGGCAAGCCACTGGGAGCGCTGCGGCCCTCTCGTCCAATCAGAGCCTCCCATGTCCTCGCTGAGGCGTCAGTGATGCGAGGGCCCCGCTGTCATCGCTGCCTCGTTAGAAGGCCGGCCCGCCTTTCGCCGACACGGTTAGCATCATTAGCAGCGCTGTTATCATCAGCGTGCTCCCTGGCACATCCAGATGGGAGCGAGCGCTCAGAGCGCTAAGTCAAACACTCTAATTGGCTGGGCTTCATCTCCCGCACTGGCACGCACTGACCCACTCCACGACTGTCCCCCCCTCCCAACACCTCCACCCTTATACAGGTTTCAAAACAGAGCTGTTGCCATAGAAACCATTCCAAGATGATGGTGATGCTACATGGCGACGGTGGCCATGGCAACACTCACAAACAACAGCATCGCACTGCACACACTGTTTAAACCCGCCAATCAGAGCGCAGCATGATGATGCTAACAGTGCATCACAACAAGCTGTCAGGGTGATTTTTAGGATGAGCACACAAATGAGGTGGCAGCGTGTGTGTGAGCGGTAAAGGGAGCACTAATCAATAGACAGTGTTGACTGAGCGCAGTGTAACACTGCAATGTTGTGTTGTTACACAGCAGCAGCAACAACACACCAGCCGCTTGGCAGGCCTCGGCGTGCTGCTGGAGTGTGTGTGTGCGTTTTCAACACAGCGGCCAAGTGGCATCCTGGCATGGAAGTCTCGTCTGACACGCGGCCAACAAGCATCTCAAACGCACTCCCCGGGAAGAGTCGGGAGAAGGCGAAGCACAGCAGCGGAACACTTGCAAGTGTGTACTCACGCAGGAAGTACTCAGACGGGTCCGCTTCGTAATCCGTGTCCTCGGGAAAGTGGTCGATCTGTTTGCACATCCCCTTGAAGTTTCCTGGGGAGAGGAAGAAAGCGGAGACTTCAATGGCAGATCGGCAAACTTTGACACGTGGTTGAACCGAATGATTTGACTTTTAAAGAGGATGTGCTCGTCACCTTGAGCATGTGAAACAACAACAGATTCAAGCGTGAGTTCCCATCCTGGCACTCTATTAATCTTTTACTATTTTGTACCAGTTTAGTACATTAGCTACATTAGACATCTCACTTATTCAGTGATACATTCAATGTGCTAAATATCAAATTATTGCTTTAAACAATGAAAACCCTGAACAAATGAATGATCACAGCTGTTTTAAGTGCCTATTTTTCTATATAGATCATGATTTATTATGTGTGGATGTGTGACACCTACAGCCGTATTTGTGTTTTGTTTTGATATTTAACCCAGCAGTAACCACACTTCAATATCAGCATGTAGGATTGTCCTCCATGAGTGCATCTTTTTCTAAAGCGGTGATTCTCTATTATTTTTTGTCATGCTCCCCCAGGGGACAGAAATGTTTTCACACCACCACGAATTTGAAATACTATTGAGAAACCGATACTATCTATTTATCTGTACTGTACAGCCTCAACTCGAAACTAAAACCAGGAAAATGCAAAATAATGGAGAGCAGAGAAGCATACAAGCATATTCAAGAGTCAAACTGAATGTTTAGTACTGGGCCTGTCATGATAACAAATGTTGCTGTTCGATAATTGTCCTACAAATTACTGTCGATAATCGATACTATTGTCAACCTTTTTTAGACCATTTTCTCATTAATTATATGCCACAATAATGAGGGTACATCATATCGAAAGCGATAAACTTCAGTTTCTCACGAGTATTTAACATTGTAATTGGAATGTTAAGGGCTTTTCAATGAATTAAACAAAAAAGACAAAAAAACAATAAAAATAGAATGGACTCTCAAAAATTGCACTTAAATAAAAATCACAATAATAACCCCAAAAAAACACAAAACAGACCCTGTCTGTGTTAAGAAAATAAACACTCCAAGAAAAACCACACACACACACACACACACACACACACACACACAGTTACGTGTTAAAC
Source organism: Dunckerocampus dactyliophorus (assembly GCF_027744805.1). Taxonomy (NCBI): domain Eukaryota; kingdom Metazoa; phylum Chordata; class Actinopteri; order Syngnathiformes; family Syngnathidae; genus Dunckerocampus; species Dunckerocampus dactyliophorus. The sequence continues at coordinate 2,958,496 of NC_072836.1, read as the reverse complement.
TAATTGTTATTGTTAAACTAATGTAGGGTGTCATATTTGAGCTGGACTACATATGAGTTGTGGCGGAGTAAAATGCAACGGAGATGTGTATGTTTTCCTTTTTTAAGTACCGCTTCGGGCACCATTTAAGCACCGGCAGCGTTTCAAAAGTACCGATTTGGCACCGGTATCGGAACATATGTAAACAACACCCAACCCTATTCGTCAGCGTGCATCCATGAGAAGGTGGTCTGCTCACCGGGCAGCACAGGCGGGCTGTGAGGCCTCTCAGGCAGCAGGTGGCGACGTGTAAACAAGCGGTGCACAGCTGTGGCGAGCTGGAGCCACGCCAGCACGGAGCTCATCTCGTTTGGCCGACACCTCCTCACATTCCGTCCAGGAGGCAGCGGGCTGGTGTCCTTTCCTCCCCAACTTGTCCCGCTGCCGCCGTCCCTCCCAAGATATTTACCGTTGATGAGGTCAGTTAACGTAGCGCGGCGGGGGCACCTGATGCTGTCCAGACCTTAAATTGGAGGAGATTTCATGAACGTCTTCATTAGGAGAGCTGGTGTTGGTTGTTGTGGCGCCAGTTGCTGCTGCTGAAGAGGAGGGTTGGCACACACTTTGTGACGGGCCCCCATGCAGGGAGACAGAGAAGGACCCCCTCCGTGATGAGCACATGGACATTAGAGAGGGAATCCATCGCTGTGATCAACATGTGTGCTTCAGGGGACGCCGCCTGGCAACCATCTTGTGTACTGATGGATTGAATTATGGGATGTGTTTGTAGCTCAGCTTTGTTTTAAAATGTTCAGTCGTGAGGGAACTTCACACAAATCCACTTTACTTTCTAACGTGTGTGTGGCACTGGAACGCCATCTGAAACATCCACAGGTGGCGCTGCACAGGGGAGGGAGGAGAGGTTCCGAGCGGGGAGCAGAGAGCTTTTGAAGGACAGAGCGGGACGATGGAGTGGGAGGTGGAGCACGTCAAGTGTCACATTCAAGCCTCGCTAATCGCTGAGCCATGAAAAAAAAGCCTCCGCAGCTTTTCACTGAGTGGCCTGCAAGCGCTTCACTGCACGCTAAAGTCCAACACTCACACTGGAAGCAGCCAACACCAATCAGCCAATGAACACGCTCGCTGTTGCATGCTGACTGAAAATGCAGTGTTTCCCATACATTCATTGTCACCACAAATAGATTTGGCTCACCCTGTTGGCTCTCACTCCTGAACACATTATAATGGGACTGTCTCTGAATGGCGCTGGTCTTTCCAATATAGATGGCATCATAACGCTGCTTCTTAACACACCACATACACACCTGTGTCTGGAACACATTAATTACTTCTCTGTTGTTTCACATGGTTTGTGGGGTTTAATTTATCTGTAAAGGTGCTAAAACTTGACCAAGGAAAAGGTGTTGAAAATGTACTTTGCTGTTAATGATTGTTGAATTCGCTCCAGGCTATGAGAGGAGTAGCGTTGTGGAGTGTATTTTGCTAAAAACGACTTCTGTTTACACACTGCACACCCCCCGTGGAGCTGTGTGAGCAAACTAGCGCACGCACGTGTGTGTGTTTGTGTGTGTGTCTTTGTGGGGCGATTGGACGCGCAGCTGGCCGTCTTGCGTTCGCAGTGGGCCTAACGGGGGGAAGCACTTCAGTTAGCGTGCTGAGAGATTGATGCCACACTTCAACACTCCAAATGGTCCTTTTCTTGTAGGACATGTAAGCTCAGCAGGCCGCTAAATGTTTTAGAATGGCATTTATTTCTGAGACCTTTTGTGAATGCGAGCGCGGGGACACTGGCTTGTAGGAGTCTGCGAGGGACGAGTCCTCCGTGTGGGATGTGTTAGTGCAAACGTACATCAGTCAAAAAGAAACTCGCATCTAATGGAATGTGGAAGCTCCAGTTTCAAAGAAAATGCTTTTAAACTGTAAGATGGCTGTCGGTGGCCTGCGAGAATGCTAATCCTAATTACCGCGGGGTGTTTTAGATGAGATGAGTTTTCAGACTACATAAAATGAGATTAAAGTTTATTATTTGTAGAAAAGAATCACAACAGGACTTAAGGATGGTTAAACTACATTTGCAGGTGGTGCTTACTAAAACATAGAAAAAGATGTCTTTTCCCTCCAATATTTACACCTATTCATCTAACGTTAGCGGAGAGGGAACAGACGCTAGTTAGCAAAGGCTAAGACAGCATCCAAAGCAAGTAACTGTTCTCATACATTGCATTTGTCGTGTGTGCAAACATGGAGAACTAAATGTGAATCGACAATCATGATGCCACTCACTAGACCTCCCCCAAGGCCAAATGGCATCTTCTGTAAATGTATGCTTAATTTCTCCATCATTACTGAAGATGATTGAGTCATCACGAAACCTTCTCTGACCCTTCACTTCAACATAAGTGGGTGTTATTGAAAAGGAGGGGGTTGTTACTCAACCCCCCAGCCCCCACTCCCTCCTGTAGTGGGTCTGAACTATGTGCTAACCCTGTGCCCCCCGATGTCCACTCCTGTGCTGTGCAGCCATAAAACACTTCATTAGCAGCAGCGATGAAGCACAGTGGAGTGCAGCAGAGGGATGGGGTGGATGTGGATTTATTGAGGCAGGTCTGGATCCCCTCTCACGAGGGAACTCCTCCTGTGTGGTTCTCACACTGCAGATTTTAGTTGCAAGGTTCTGGAAGGGTTCCAGCCGAGGCCGGAGCTCTCCATTCAGCATGGAAGCTGTCCAAGGTTTAGTTAGATGTTGGCTGGTTAAAGAGATCCGTTACGCATCTAACTCTAAACCCAACTCCAACCTCAGCAATAGCCATAGGGCTGACCCTAACCCAAACTGTAACACCAGCCCTAAGTCCAACCATAACCATAGCTCAAAACCTAACCCAAACCACAATCCTATTTGTATCCCTAGCGCCAGCCCTGATCCTAACTCCAACCCCAGCCATAGCTATAGCCCTGACCATAACCCAGGCCCTAACCCTAACACAAACCCTAAAGCTAGTCCTAAACCTCACCTCAACTCCAGCCATAGCCATAGACCTGACCCGAACCCTAACACCAGCTCTAATGCCAATCCTGACCGTAAGCCCAACTTCAACCCCAGCCATAGCCCTGCTAACACAACTCAAGTCCCAGCCACAGCCATATCCCTGACCCTACTCTAAGCCTTAATCCTAAAACAAACCCTAAAGCTAGTCGTAAACCTAACTTCAACTCCAGCCATAGCCATAGCCCTCACCCTAACCCCAACACCAACCTTAATGACTTCCCTGACCCTAACCACAATCCTAACACAAGCACTAATGCCAGTCCTGACCTTAACCCCAACTCCGAACCTAGCCTCACCCCTAACTGTAACCCTTACCACAATCCTATCCTCAGCCCTCACCCTCACCCTGACCTTAGCCATAGTCCTAAACTAACCCCAACACAAGGCCTAATGGCACTTAGTGTAGTCTATTTGTAATTATAAATACACACCTTAAAATGTGCAATCAGGAACTACGATGTCAAGCCATAATTCTAAGAAAACAAGTAAAATCCAGTCAGGTCTCAGACTTCCTGTCTGCCGTGTGTTGTGTTTCTCAGGTAGAAGCAAAGAGGACAAGTCCTTGGTGGAAGTTAGGAGACATCCGGGTCAGTCCTGCCCACACAGCCTGTAATCAAACATGAGCTGCTGTGCAGACAAAGGCTTGATGAGACATCAACACGGAAGAGATGCATGCTGGGAAGTGGGGGTGCAGTGGTGGGAGCGGGCGGGTTGGAGTGGGTGGGTGGAGGGGTGGGGTCAGGGTGACTGCGTGGGAGGAGAGATTGAGGCCCTCTTCACTTTAGCAGGTGGGCGGAATTTTTGAAAAACTTTTCAGGCGGACACGGAGTGCGTCATCGTCCAGAAGCCCACCACCCCGTCCCCGTCCAACCCTCCCCGTCCTCCTACTCCATCCTCAGTCCCTACGGCAGCGGTTGCCATGTGGACATCACTTTGGTTGTCATGGTTACCGCTCTGCAGGCCCCAGCCAGGGGAAGATCACATGGACCGTCTGCTGAGGTGTCTTTACCCTACCGTGCCTCCCCCCCGCCCCACACACACACACACACACACTGCAGCACAAGACAGGTGTGTGTGTCCTCTCAGGTCAAAGAGGTGCCTCACTGACGCCATCTTGTGCATGTGTGGCGCGCATGTTCAATCCCTCGTCTTCATGTGTGTCATCCTTTACCTTGAAATGAAGTGGCGAGAAGAGAGACCTAATCGGCGTATTCATCTTCATAATCACACCTTATTCATCCTTATAATCGCCGCATTCATCTTGCTAATGACCCCGCAGAGCCGCCCGGGCCCCGCTCCACGCCTGCCGCCGTGCACACGCATGTGGCGCCGCCTCCTCTGCCCGTGAAGACGAGCACAACGTCTGTGTGGACGGAATAACTCTTTGTGGAGCCAAACAATCCTCTGATGACTACAGCTAATTACTAGCTTATAAGTGGTGACCTGCGGGCCAAGTCCAGTCCAGTCCAGTACAATGCTTGGGAACCAAGATCTACTGTAAGACTCGCATTTTTGCATATCTTTTAAAACAGCACTCCTGTCGCATAGAAGATCTGTGACTGGCATTTTTGCAGTAGATCCTTAGAAAATGAGCACTCTTGTTGTATAGAAGATATATGGGACTAGCATTTGTGTAGCAATTCCCTAAAAACAGAAGAGGACAGCAAAGGATCTTGGACTAGCATTTTTGTAGCAGATCCCCCAACAGCAGAGCACTCCTGTTGTGTGGAAGATCTTTGGCATTTTTGCAGTAGAACAGCAGTGATCCTGTCATGTAAAGGATCTTTGTGATCTAATGTTAATGTAATACTTTTTGATGATGATATTGTTATTGAAAGATACGTACATAAAAACGACACTACAAATATAATGGGGCAGCTACAGGAAGTGAAAAGTAAAGATTTACAGGAAAAAAGAACTTCTACTCTTGGGGGAAAACTTTCTCCAAGATATTGGGGAATGTTTCTCCAGTGGTGAAGTCAGAGGTCACACTGAAAAAGATGTGTTTGTTCGCATGGTGAGATGAATCACACATCACAGGAGAAACACAAGTAAGTTTAGAAGGTCCCTGTGGAGAGATGCCTGCTAGCGGGAATGCAGAGCTGATGTGGGAGGCGGACTGACGGAGGCAGCGGCAGTTTTCATCTGGTTGGAGGACGAACAGACGTTCTTCAGTCTTCTGACCTCCCACAGAGACGCCCAACAAAGGCGCTTGTCTCCGCCATCAACGCTAGCATGTCTGCTGTTTCTGTGAGGTCGGCACTGTGCTGAGTGTTATTCCACTTTTTTTTAGTCCTGAGCCTCATGCTCCCAACTTTAGACGCCAGGAGCTGCGACCGCTCAGGAAGAGCGCAAATACGAGCGTCCTGGCGGGTCCTGGCGGGTCACGCTTCTCACAGGAGTCTGTCAGCGGTGATCACAGGAAGGGAGGGGCTTCCCAAACGCCGCCATGTTGACAGGACACCCAACGACCCCCAAAGTTGGTGGTGGCCCCCAGTGTTGGCTCACTAGCACCTCAAGAGGGGCAAAGGAGAATTACAACCTCCCTCTGGACTTCGAAGGCGCTAAAGGTGTCTTTGCTGTGAATGTGATGACTAATCCAGGCCTGATGGCCGATGGGTCGCCCACCCTTTCAAAGCAGCGCTGAGCAAACCACCTGTGCCTGGACAACCCCCCCCCCGTGTAAGTCACTTTGAGCGAGAAGTCATTCAAAAGTAATGTAAATGTAAATGAAGTTAAGCGTTACAGAGGACAACACGTCCGCACCGCAGCCTCTTTATTAGGCACACCAGCCAACCCATTACAAAGATAACGCTCACTCTTGATTGACATCGGACAATATGTTTCTTTTTCTGCTGTGTCATACTTAGTTTCTAATATTTTGACGCTGTCCTGTGACCAAACTGTACATTAGCCAGTTAGCATCACTTGACAGGGGGGACTTTTGGTTTGGTTTTTCTCTCTTCCGCCAGTATAGTCTGTTTGGTGCTTTTATTTTGTTATTTCCTGTTTCCTGTCTGGCACTGCATGCAGTACCTTTACTTTTGTTAGTAGGCGCTTGGAGCGCAACTGCGACCACATCGTGGGGTAACACTTAATCGAATCATAGCAGAACATGACAGCGTGACCTCAAACCCACATGCCTCAAACAAAGATGGCTGCCCATGACTTCATGTAAACAAGGAGTATAATAAATCTAATAATAAAAACAATGCTAATTAAAGTGACGTTGAGCTGAGCCACCAGCACTTTCCTGTCCGCACATATCTTTCAAAAACCTCAGAAAGTGAAGTTTCGCTCGGCTCCAAAGATTCCTCTGGCGTGCGCTTGTTCCTGAAAAGTGCCGAGCTCAGCAGCGCGACACAGATAAGCTTATTGCCCGAGATAACAAAGTCTTTGCACAAAGACAAACGCAGCCAAAGACAATGTGAAAGACAGATAGACGCGAGCAAGCGTTCCAGCGCCAAACGTGTACTTCCTGGCCTCCTATTGGCCCGCCTCCCGGCAAAGAGCGTGACGTCGACCTGGAGATGCTCCCTCGACTTTGCGGCCTCACTGGGAGCGTATCAGCCCATTTTAAAAAGCACAGATAAGAGTCAGGGAGGAGAGTATGCACGCTCACGCCGTCAAAGTCACCTTCCTCCATCTTTGCCAATTACTGCACCTTGGCTGAGGTGCCAATACGCCAACTTAGCAAAAAAGTTCAGGTGGCAAACTACAAGTCAGATCATACGAGTGCGTGCCATTGACTTGAACGCTAAAATGGACTCTGTCATCATTGCGGTGATCACAGATCCTCGTTTCCCCTCTTCCCATTCTGGAAGGCGATTGGCTGGCGACCACTCCAGTCAAAGTTAGCCCACCCCCATGGATTAGCCTCTACTTTGGAGGCTCTCTGGTGCCACCTTATGCCCCTGCCCCCCACTCCTCCTCCTCCCTGAGAATGACTAATTTGTTGTTATTGATCTGTGCTGTCGGGCTGAAGTACAGCAGGAGACGGGTGGTGGTGTCAGAGAGGGTCAAAGGGGCGTGCTAGGGTGGGTGGGAGTGGGGGTTGGGGGGGGGCAGTTGGTGGGGGGGATCCAGTATTCAGTGTGTCGCTTCGCTGCGGTTCTCTCTTTTTTTTCCTCCTTCCTAATCTTTAATGTAGGAAGAAAACGCCAATGGTTGCAGTGCGTCAAAGTGACCCCCCCCCCCCGCTCTCACTGTGGCGATTGGTAATTCACTGAGTGTCCACATGTCATCTTTTGCCCTGCCGCAGCACGGCATGCTGGGGAGGACACAAAGGAGATGGATGGAGGCATGTGTTCCTGCATTCCTCCTCTTTCATTACCAGCATGTAAATGCTGATGTGTGGAAGCACCCACCCACAATAAATGATTCCTCACTGACTGCTAATGCCATCGCTGCCTGCATCTTTCATGCAGGCATCAGAATGTGGTGTGTCATGTGGTGTCTCCGTGGAGGGGGAAAACGCAGCTTGAGAAAAATCATGAAAAAAATGAAACCTGCCAAGTTATTTGGTCCTTTTATCTCGTCAAGATGAACTGTGATCCATCAGTGGATTAGGCGGTCAGTGGGGACCAGAGACCTATATCAAGGTGTCTAAAGTGCAACCCGGGGGTCATTTTTGGCCTGCAGCTAATTTTTTGGCCTTTTACATATTGGAAAAATATAATTAAAATATATTATCAATATATATTTTTAAAAACCTGCAAGTGTCAGTGGTGAGAGTATCCACGCTTGGTGTGACAGGTGACACTACAGCACAAACGTATTGGGACACCTCCTGAAAGAGCAAAGAGCTTCCACTCATCAGAGAAGGCTTTCTACTCGAATTTGGAATGTGTCCGTGAGGCACTTTTCTAGTTCCTCGGCACCAAACTCCTCTAAGCACGCCTTTAAAATGAGCTTGCTTTGTGCACTGGGAACACAAATGTTCCCCAAAGTGTTCCCACAAAGTTGGACGCATGCAATTGTCCAAAATGTCTCGCTAAGCTGGGGAATAAAGCATGAGGGACAATTGAGGACACCGGTCCAAGCTCTCATTGATTGACTGATTGATTAAGAGCTGTGTCCCAATACTTTAGTGTGCATGGAAGTGTGTGTTTGTGTCATCACAGTGATGATGTAACACTGTGACACATTACAGGCGCACACCAGAGTAAAGCAGGAGAAAATGTCACAGCAACACCACTCACACACACACACACAAACACACACACACGCTCATTTCCAGGTGAAAAATGTGCACGCGCCCTTTTCCCGTCATACCGAGCCGCCTGCTGCGACGATCAGGAGAGATTCCTGGTCCTGGAAAGCGATCTGAGAGCTCCTCATTAAAAATTCATCCTCTCCCTCAGCACTCACATAACTACGCTGGCATGTATGCCCACACACACACACACACACACACACACACACACACACACACACAGGGGGAGGGGAAGCGACGCGCTGGACTGGAAATGACATCATCTTCCTGGGTGGACTTAGCAACACCTTCTCCTCGCCTACATCACACAACATTCTGACTAATTCCCGGATTCCCTCTCTGCTCGTCGCGTTTCATCACAGCATGTTGCATGGCTTCCTGTTGGAACGTTGCTAGTCATCACCCTGACAGTCATGTGACCACACAGTCACCAGAAAGCGACTGCATGACGGAGCATAATCACCAACATTTGGATCGCCCCATGAAATACCTGCCAGCTTTTTTGCCCCACTTCTTCACTGCTACAGTATGTTTATTTTTATTGTTACACACATTTCCTGGCAATTTCGGGGGCCTTCACGTGCATGAAAACTCACCAAACTTTGTAAGTGCGTGAGGCCTGGTGAAAAAATGTGATATTTCAGCAGTCCTGAACATGGACCCCCAAATTTCCCCCTGTACATTTTTATAAAAAATTAGCCCCCGTCGTCACTTTCACCGATCGTCACTAAATTTGGTGGAGACGTCTGTCATGACAGGACGCACAACAACATTTGCAAACAAACAGGTTGTCAGCTATGTTAGTTTGGGATGGACAAAACCAGGGTTGGTATTTTGATGAAATGATGAAATGAGCCTAAATCAAAATCAACAATACTAGACAGACGGACGACGACAAACTACAAAGCATTTGAGCCTACGCCATAGGAGGGGGGGTGGGACATGGCGACAAACTTTGATGGTCAGTCGGATGAATGGAAACGTTAATGCCTCGGTTCCACCGGGTCAGATCTTCATCATGATTGGTGTGTATGATGACGATGACACCATTGGTCACTTCCTGTGCAAAGTTCACTTGTTAGCCTAAAGTACGTTCTGTGTTGCTTGCAGCTTTAATTGAAAATGAATTTGTTGTGACTTTTTCTGACTTGTGTGTACCCCCAAGCGGAGATTACTCTGTCATCCTTTTGGTAGTCCCTCCCCTTCCGCTATGCAGTATAGACTGTTCAGTGCAACATTCTGGTACTGACAGAGTACTGCATTTTGTAGTACTTGTCAGTGTGATCACTCTTATGAACCCAAAAGACAAGTAAGTATGCAAGTGCACCAATTGAGACACAGGCAGTGTTCCAAATGGCGCACTTCCACACTTCCACTTCAGGTTACAAAGCACACTGTGTACAAAGTCTGACAGTGTAGTGCTGTCCCAAACCATTACTGTCACTGTACACTTAAAATGACGATTGCAATATTTACTTCTAACGAAGTGGTCAGCGAGAATAGAAGCTCCCTTGCACGCGGGGACGAGCAGAGATGCTAAGCCATCTGGACCGGATCACCTTCATCCCCACTAACATGACTGAAAGAGCAGACCTGCCCCCTTCCTCCTTCTCTCCGCCCTCAGCCCTCGCCTCCATCTGTCAGGCAGCCCCTCTTGGCGTCATCCCCCGCTGACCACAGCAGCCCTGGGCCCCGCGCCCGCCTCCACCTCCTCATGCAGCTCGGTGCACCACGGCGCTCTCCCCTGCTAGGTGCTAAGAGTGTTTAGCAGAGGCGGGAACATCTCTGTCACCTCTCTTTGCTTTAGCAGCGAGCACGCGTCGCTCCCTCTGGAGGGCGTTTGAGCGAGCGTGCAAATAGAACACAATGAGAACACTTCCTCCTCTCGCTGTGCCGCTGACGCCAGCTAACTTATCTCCATGCAACACATTTGCTTACTGCATCGTCCACCTCGCTGACCCGTCTGCTGGGCCTTTTTAGCCGCCACTTTATGGCTATGCTCGCTACCGACACCCACTTTCCGAGCAATCGCAATATTTTAGCAACGCCGCTGTTCATGTTGAAGCCAAGGTGCTTCATCTTTTCCTCAGGCATATTTATTTGCTTTTTTTAATGCTCCTTATTTGACCGTAAAGTTGCTGTAGATGATGATAGTAATGATAATGATTACGATCAGCACAGCGTCCATGTTGTCTCTGTTGCACGGGGAAGGAGAGAAACGAATGGCTCCTGTTTGCACTTAATTATCATTCACCGCGGGGTCTCTTTGCCGTGTTTCCGCAGCTTTGGGACGCGGCCGCTCGAGTGGAACGCAGAGGAGCGCTACGACACATGCGGGTAATTACACCTGCATTGTAGCAAAGGTTGCATTGTGTGTGTGTGTGTGTGTGTGTGTGTAGCGGCAACGAGAGCCTCTTTAAGCCGCTTGAACTCTTCAAGCCTGACGTTGCAAACATTTGCTTGCTCGACACATGACGGCCCAGTTGCCTCAGTTGGCGCACTTGCGTACTTTTTTCAGTGCATAAGTGCATTCACACTGAGGAGTACGGCAAAATGCAGCACTCAAAATGCTCAAAATGGTGAGTAGTGATGGGTTCTTTTTGTCTAACTGAGATGGGTCTTTGTTTTCGTGTTTTATGATGACTTTTTTGATGGAATCTGTTCCGTGTTCCAGATTTGATATGTCACAAGACCTCGTGAGATTAAAAAGTGACAAGTCTCACGGGCACTAGGCCTGGGACGATAATAAATGAATTAATTCATCACACAATAAATGAAAGTGAACTGGATCATTTTGCCTGCATCAATATTTCGCCATGTGCATGCGTCTTTGTTTTCCTCATCTCCTGCGTCCACACGGGCAGAAAGAGAGTTCACTCTGTGCATTGGTTTCAGCAGCTTGGTGCGTTTGTTGCATACAACAATGGCATGAACGGAGTGAGCCCTTTTGTCAGGCATACAGTCTCTTTGTCTTGGTGAGTGGAGGCGGGGCGGCGAGCATACACACAGAGTGCAGAAGAGTGTAACATGGTAGAAACAAAATTAGTAGATTGCAATATTTCTTTTTCTGAACGAGAAATCTTGTCACGTTTTAATCTTGCGAGATCTTGTGGCACCCCTAAGACTCAGCATTGGGAGAGTTCCAGTACTTCATGACCATTACTGACACCTAGTGACCAGTGTAGAATACTACATATCATCACAACGTCTTTGAATGAGTCTTCTGAATGCCTTATATTTGTATTTTACTTCATTTAGCCATTTTTATGCTTGAAAATACTTCATTTAGGGCAAAAAACCCCATCTAAAATTTGCTTAAATATGCATATTTGACTAATAGGCCTTATTCAACCACCAAACAGCAATGATTTATACATTTAGATAGATACTGTAGATACTTTATTGATCTCCAAGAGAAATTCACATTCTTCACCTAACAAATTCACGTCATTTGTGTATTTGATAGAGTGAAGCCAAAAAATTCAAAGCGCAAAATGGCGAGGGATTACTGTATTTATATTTTGACATCAGAAATTCATTAAAAACTGTATTTGGGTAACAAATCACTTTAAAGCAACACAAAAATCAATTTGGGAAGCAAAAGAACCAAATCTTTTGGCTCGAAAAAGAGACGAACTTCGTATCGGTAGAGTGCAGTGTACAGTCGCCATCGAGAAAAGGGGAGGACGATTTGAAGGAGGGGGTACACGCAAGCTAGAAAAAGTGGTGAGAAGTGTATTTTTAATGATGGGGGTGGGGGGTGTATTTTATGGAGTCATCCAAATGTTGGTGATAACGCTCCATCGAATGGTTGCAATTCACTATTAAAAAGGAGAGAAGAACAAGGTGAATATTGCAATCATCATCTCTGGTAGATGTGCAATGGATTTGGGACAGCACTGCGCTGCCAGGAACTAAGTGCACAGTGTACATTAGTGTACTTATTGAAGTGTGCTGACGGAATTATTGCATTATTATCCGTTGAGAGCTGTTTCAGGAGCTCGTGACTTGCAATTGTCTACCAAAACGCTAGGGGGCAGTGTTCTCCTGAGAGTGAGCGACCACATTTCTGGTTGACTAGCTATTTAGCTTCCTGTGAAGTACTAATGGAGACACATCCAGATGCTTGATATAGATATCAGCGCATAATCATTTTTAGTCATTAATGGAAAACAATAACGGTGCTCGTAACTGTTTGAGACGCACCACAAGTATTTGGTGGCTGCTAGCATTCCAGTCACTCATGTGCTACGCTAGCTAGTGGCTAGTGGCGACCTCACGCTGTGTGCTGACACAAGAGCATTATTGATTTGTTCTCTGCACAACAACATGACTGGTGGGGATGAAACACGCCGCCGCAGGTCACAGCGGCAGGAAGAGCAAAGGTGACGTTGCCAGGTAGGCTGCTGTACACCGGCATTCACCTCTCTCCAGACGTTCTGAATGACACCTGATGCTCCACGGCTGAGGAAGCTCAGGTCACACCACTCAAGAAGCGGCTCACATTGATCTTATCTCACAACGGAACCCCTGACAAAGTGAGCACAAAGTGATGATTATGATTTAAAAAAAAAAAACACAGTTAACATGAGTGAGCCCAGTGATGCTGTGAATCGTTCTGCATTTACAGTTTGGGAACATTCATGTGCCTAGAAAGGAAAAGTGCACATTTTTGGGGGGAATTTTGCCGATCAACCACAATCCTTATGTGAAACATGAACACTTATGTCTTTCTTCTGTGCATTCTAAAGATATAAAAACAGCTAAAAAGAGGCAGCTAAGAATGCAGGTAATGGGACACACTTATTCCGCTTATAAAGCCTTCTGAAAAAAACCTCCAAAAAGCGCCAACAACGCCCCTTTCACATAATGTGACCTGCATATTAACCAAGCTACAGCAACATTGTTGTTATTATTATTGTTATTAACATTATTACGCCCAAGAACTACATTACTGGTGTAGTGACACCTCGCCACACCACACACCACACGGCTAGCTCAAGGGTGGGCAAACTTTTTGACTCACGGGCCACATTGGGCGGAGGGGCCGTCTATATATACGTGACTGAGATACTTGCTCACGGTGCAAAGAAACGAAAACAACACATTCACAGCAAGTTAACGCATCACGTAAATCAACAACCAAGCGCTACACATAACACGTAACCTACAACTGTTATTTTCAAATGCCCGCAAGGCATGCTGTGTAGTCCAGCTGCAACAACAATATGGACAATAAAACATTGGATATCACAAGTATGTTAACTCCTCCTTTACTTCGCTGACGACTTGATCAACATATTTTGCAATCAAGCAAAAATGCGACAAATGTTGGGAGAAAGAGTACCACAAGCTACCCAGCATGCCTTGCGGCAGGAATATATTGGTGTTTTTTTGGCCTGGGTATGGCGCGTAGATATTTGTTTGTATGCCCACATGGTGCAGTAGGTAGGTTTCTTTGTGCGTCGTGTGTGTTGACGTGTTGTGTTGTTTGGACGGCTTATTTTCTACAAGCTACAGATTGCATCTGACTATTTTGGCAACTCAAGCGTGCCACAATAGCACTGCAAGTCAGGTTGCCAGCTACAGTTTCCACAGTAAAGGAGTTTGGAAATGCCCGGTGGGCCGCAGTCTGCCCAGCCCTGGGCTCGCGACTAGCTTCACCACACACTCGCCTACAGTGCCGCAGGCCACTAGCGAAAGGTAACGCTACATATTGGAGCTGCCGCCATTGGTTCTGTCTTTTTGTTTTGGAGTTTGGAAAAGTTAACGCTAGGTGTAGCGTTCCTTTCTATGTGAACTCAATGCACCCAGCAAGGACGTTCCGCTAATGCTTAAAAATGAGCAAAATACTGTAAGTATTCCATGTAATCATGAATGTACCTGTTACTAGAGTACATGCTCACAGCATGGATAGAAAAGCAGAAAACGTTTTTGGAAGTGTTTTAATACACAATACTCAGCGACGCGTTCATCTCCGTTTTTTCTCATGTTTTGATTTCTTTCTTTGAGAATTGTATCTATTGTAGAAACACCTGCTAGCAGTTTGAAGTTTATTCTTAAGTTTCATTCTAAAAATCTAATGTTTCCACAAAAACTAAGCAGTTTTGTGTATTTTTTAAAAATGTACTTTATGCATTTTGTACCCTTCCTGTACGCAAATTGAAGCCAACCGTCACTGTTCCCCAGCAGTATACACACTATGTACTGTATAGTATGTGTGCCATGAAACACTGTAACACTGTAAGTTCTTTTTGAAGCACCAAACCTCAGTTTAGATTGAGTTGTCAGAGGGAGCTTAGATGTTTGGAGTACTCCCAAAGTATTGAACATGTACTGTCCAAAGGAAGGCACATTAAATGCATACTAACACCATTCCGACATAAAGAAGAAGTCAGCATGTACATGACAGAGGTGGTCCTACCTTCCAGGCAGCAGGTCCTCCACAGGCCCGAGTGAGTCATGACCTCCTCGTTCTTCTTGCTGGTGTCGTTGTCGCTCATGGACTTGCTCCTGCAGACGCCGCGGGAGTAGAGCCAGTAGTCCGTGCCGACCGCGATGGTCATGAGGCTGAAGGCCGCGAAGGCGCCCACCGTGGTCAGCAGCATCTGCACTCCGCGGTCGAACAGACCCATGTTTCCGCACTCCATGAAAGGGGGACCCCCTTTCCTCTTGATGTACAGGAAGTAAATATTTGAAAATTTGCGGGACCACAGCAAGCCGAAAAAGCGGGCCAAAGCGGAGCGGAAGGAGAGGGAGGAAGGAGGCGGAGGAGGCGCCAGGAGCCTTATGGTTGCGTTTGGATGAGGAGCACCACGGAGAAAAAACGATGAGGAGGAGGAGGAGGATGGTGGCTTAGAATGTGGAGGAGAAGACGAAGGAGGGCCTCTGTCGTGTCTTCCTCTGCAGCCAAAAAGAGTGAAAGTGAAGCAGCTCTGACGAGGAGCAGCCAACCTGTTTGTCGCTCCAGTGGACCACAAGAAGCTCCAATAAATCACTCATCAAGTCCTGGCAGGCCCAATCGAACCAGCAAGCAGCTAACATGGAGCTCAACGCAAAAATAGCACGCTTGGATTTCACTGAGGAAACAAAAACAACTCAATCAACCGATGGGATTTTGCTTTTTCCTAAAATTCTGATCCCCGGTTTCCATATGGAGCTCTAGAGCCGGTAGAGCCGGGGGTGGCTTTCCGCCGGGAGTGAGGGTCTGCGCTCACCACAGCTTCGCTCGTCGACGATCCACAAGCAGCGGGGAGCTTCCAGCAAGGCAGGCCGACCATCACTCGACATGGAGCGGCTAGGAGGAGGACGAGGAGTCGGTGCTTCTTCTTCTCGTTCCCGGCAATCAGGTCGCCGCGGAAATATCCACAATCCCACCAGGACGTTCCCGCCAGTGTTGATGGAGCCCTTATTCCCTCCCTCCTCCTCTTCCTCCTCTTCTTCGTCTTGTGCTGCTCTAAAGGCTGTCAGCATGGAGACACATGGAGGTCCTGTGGAGGCTCCTCAGTCTGCAGCCTGCTTTAAAAAGGGCCACGGCGCGTGCGCGTGTGCGTGTCTCCGCTGCAGTAATGGTGGCTCTCTGCTGGCAAGATGCTCAACATTTTTAATTGGCTTTGTGAGCGCGGAGGGGGCGGGGCCGAGGAGGGGGGGGTTCGCTTTTGACAACCATGGTTGAGATTGGCGCAATTCCCCGCGTCTTATTGCTCTCATCTTTAGTTTTTATTTTACAATTCAATTAAAAACTGACATCCGGGACATCCGGGACACGTGTCCTCGACTGATGAGTCCATGGGACCTGAAAGACAAAACATCATCAGTCATGTTTGATGTCTAAACTAACAGTTTGGTTATTGTGGTTCTGAAAGGACAGCGCCCTATTTCGTTGGACTCTGTCGCCCTCTGCTGGCCAAAAATCTCCATCACAACTTTCATCATGAGCCTTAATGACTAATTTATTGACTAATTAGGACTCATTACGGGGCTGACTAAGAAGCAATAGCCACAAAGTCGGCAGCATAGCAATGAAAACGTTATTTCATTTTCAATTCAGACTAAGACACTAATTAAAGGCTCTTTTTGCAGCTGATTTTTCGATTATTCAAATTTTTTTTACATTTTTCGCATTTTTATTAGATACTCAGTTTGGATTTTTAAATTAGCAGTGAGATATAATTATTAAGAAACACGGAGGGGATGTGTACCTCTGTGTTGGGTGAGTTTGAGACAGATGTAATCCAGATTGCACTTTCAGCAGGAATTTACATGGTAAACCTTAATAAACACGTTGAGACATTTCTCTGTGTCAAATCTCATCATTCTAGGCTATCATGTGTTGTGTTGTGTTCATGTAGGATCACTCATCTTAAGCTTCTGATAATATTATACATCATTAACAATACAGGTCAGTTATTCATTTTGATCTCTTTTCAGAAGATGAGTTGAGTGTGGAGACGCTGTCGACACATTGAAAACACACACACACACACACACACACACACACACACACACACACACACCCTGCAGGCTGTTCCTCGTGAGAGTGCTTTCAGTTGCTGCAAGTTGACAAACGTTCATATCCAGCATGCTATGACAAGAGCAGCGCGTCTCCGCTGTAGATCCACTTCACGCTACAAACATGTGTGCATCAAGGTAAAAGCTCTCACTTTAATACCCAAAATGTCTTTTAAGTGTCAAACGACAGCGTCTGATTAAGAACATGATGCATGTACACTCGTGATTCAGCATTCACCTTGCAAGTTTGTGTATTTTTGGTCCAAATTTTTAATACAATTTTTTGGGGCCAAAATGAGGCCGTTTTTTTCCTGCAGAAAATTTTCTATTAACTCTAAAATCGCTAATAATTTATAAATGCGTGATAATACAGGTTAAATGTACAGCAATGTAAGTTCTTATGGATGTGTCAATAACTCACTGGTGGTCCCGGAACCCTTTTGAAAATAACTTTTCCAAAGTTGGGACGTGTGTGTCTCGTTCCAAGGCATGCAGTGGTCTTTGAACACATGTCACTGTGGGATTTTGGAAAAACAGGACGAACCTCGATGATGGCAAACATTGGACGATCCAGCACACGTCCCTCTGGAACTCCTGTGAAAAAAGGCACCAGTAACATTCTGATTGAGATGTGGCTGAATGTCTTCCAGAGCTTCCCTGCAGGAGGCTTTGACCCGCTATGCCTTAGAGACGCTTGTCCACATGGGCACAGTGGGACGATTCTGTGTGGGCCTCTCTGAATGGACCCTGAGCCGTGACAGTGAGCTGAACGCCATGATTGACATCAGCAAGAGAGTGGACCTGAAGCTGAGCGAGGACGTGTTGGCCTACGTGAGGAGCAAGATGGCGTCGGAGAGCAGGCGAGCCATGCTGGAGGAGGAGCTGGAGGTGGTGCTGAAGAAGGTCCTGCTTGGCCTGGAGGAGCTCGACAGCTTTGTGGAGGCGGTGGAGTGGCTGGCGGTCACCACGCCGCACGTCTTCCGGGATGAGGTGTTCAAGCTGCCCGACGGTGTCAGCTGCTGCGACGTGAAGCTTGCCATTGGCGGCGCGCGTCAGGCATGCCCACTCGCCATGGAGTTTAAGAGAGACGCAAAGGTCTTCTTCCTGCCCAAGCTTGACAACGTGCAGGTGCTGATTTACATGCTGGACAAATACATCCAGACCACACTCAACATGTGTCTCCTGTTGAACAAAAGGTAAAGGACTGTCTTACATGTTCTACTCCATGTTGCTTCAGGACCTTGACATCCATGTAGTTGTTCATCAAAGTGTCTGCTTGCATGTCTTCCAGCAAGTTCTGCCTCAACATGACCATGAAAGCTGCATTGGACCTTGGCGTGGAGCTCCATGTGGACCTGCCTGCAGTCGACAGGATGCTTCATCACATCAACACCTGTGACAACATCAGGTAACCGTGCTCCGCCCTGCTGGCAGCTGGATTCCACACCGCCACTTGTCTCTACGTCGTGTTGTCCTCTATAGGAAGGACGCAAACTTCCGGCTGGTCTTCATGCTGCAGGATGCCGCCAGCCGTCGCTTCGTCATGGAGTTCAGCCAGCGCCGTTCCAGGATGCTGGAGCTTCTGGACGAACTGGATCAGAGTGCCTCAGATCTGGTCAGGATGAACAGAGCTAAAAAAATCTCCAGCGTGGTGGGGAGCTCGGTGGGCGTTGTCAGTGGTGTGCTGTCCATCACCGGTCTTGCCATGTCACCTGCTTCTGGTGGAGCATCTCTGATTCTGAGCATGGTGGCGCTGGGCCTCGGCCTCTCCGGCTTTGCCAGCTGCATTGCGGTCTCTGCCACAGACTTCACAATCAACCAGAAACACAAGAACAAAGCCAGTGAGGTGTTTGAGAACTTCATGCAGGATGTGCAGTGTCTGGACGACGCCACCAGAGAAGCCGGTCGACTGGACATGGCCGTCAATGCGGTTCTTTGCCAGGTGGACGCTGTTGAAAGAGTGGCTTCTTTGCATGTAGACGCCACCTCCACTACCAAGACGCTCAAAAGCAACCAGGTGGTCACAAGGATCGGCAAGGTGGTGGTCCAGGGCGGAAAAGCTTTCCGAAATGTCCACAAGATGGTGGCGGACGTCCAAAGAGTGAGCCAGACGGCTGCTAGAAGCTCCCTGCTGGCGTTACGCACGGCCAAGGCCGGCCTTATCCCGCTCAACGGGATCTTCGTCGGCCTCGACGTCTTCATCATCTGCATGAACGGCGTCGCTCTGGTCAAAGGATGCCACACCGACGTCTCCCGTTTCATCCGAGCCAGGACCGCCCTGTGGCGCTCCGAGATGGACTTGTGGCAGAGGATCTCGGACTCTCTGGTCCAAGGGATGCTGTCCCTTGAGAAGAACCAGGCTGTCATGGAGGCAGAGTTTTACAAAGACGACCAACAGGAAGAAAGACGACATTGTGTCATTCAGTAGCAACCATGCTGACCTGATGTCCTACACAATATCAAACTTACACAAAGCAGCTTGAAACACCCCCACAAAGTCGCACAAACACTTCCAGAGCTCCGACTGTGCCGCTGACACACATGACAGGGTAGCGTGTGTTTGGAAAGCTTCTGCAGTCGCCTGCAGTATTTACTCACAAGGAGACTTTCAGGTTCAGGAGCACCTTGCTTAAATAATCTCACTTCCTGCAGTCCGGGTGACACAAAAACATTCAATAAGACAGCTTGGGGCCAATTAACTCTTTATTGAATTTGAAGTGTGTGTGAGTGTGTGTGAGTGTGTGTATGTGTCGCAGCTTGTTTGGTCACCAGAACCCCTGTTTCAGTTCTCATCATCTAGAACAAAAAGCAAAGATTCTTGTTAGTCACCATGGCGACGTGTTGGCCTGCAACCAAATAGCAGCTCACCTTCTTCTTCCTCATCCTCTTCATCCTCCTCTTCCTCCTCCTCTTCATCAGAGCTGAAGGTTCCGTCAGGCAGGCTGTAGACCCGAATGACTTGCTGCGGCCCCAAAGTGAACCAGTGAGAAGAGGCCGTGGCGCTGTCACGTGCAGTGATGGGCGGTGGGCACTGACCTTGTTGGGGTCCTTGAGAATGAGGTACTTGCCCTCGTCCAGCTTGCGGCAGATGTCGATGACGCAGCGCAGGATGCCCCAGGCGTTCTCCATGCTCAGGTTGATCTGGCTGGCAAACTCGTTAGGCTTGAACTGCTGGGTGCCCAGGACCACGTGACGAGCAGAGTCCTTGACATGGTAGCGGGAAACGTACCTGCGGGGGCATCAGCATCGTCAAGTCTTGAGGTGGATGCCCGCCGTTCTTTTCCCTAAGTTGTGCGCGCTAATGAATACTCACCCCAGCTTGAGGTATTCGGAACCGGCCAGCATGGCGCAGCAGGTCCAGCGGGCCAGTTTGTAGCTGTTGTTCTTCAGCTCGGTGGCCAGAACCGCTCCTCTCTGAGAGTCTAGCTTCTGACGCCAGTCAACGCCGTTACAATACTGGCAGGAAAGACATCATCTTCATCACACTGGCTACTTCCTCGTTACTACACTCAAATGTTATGTCCACACTTGCCAACCTCAGTACAGATTTCGATGAACACCGTTTCGCTTCTTTTTACACTTGTATGGCACGTCATGTGACTTAAAACATTCCCGTACACTAAATAAAGCTTTCAGGACAGCCACAGTTTGATGTCTGTGTGCAGTATTTCCTGTGGGAGAAAAGGCTTTTCATCGGTTCGGAGGTCGTGCACACTCTTACCCTGGAGTCCCACTCATTGAGAGTCTTGACGTTAATGAAGGACACTTCTCCGTTGGCGCCGGTCATCACGCCGTCGTGTTCACAGCGGACAATCAGGTCAATGTCTTCGCCCAGCTTCCAGTGGCGGTACCTGTACGCGACGGACGCCACCTCGCTCTTGTCCATGTCCTCCTCCACAAAGGGGTTGGTGTTGGGGAACTTGTAGCGCTCTCCACCCTGGTGTCAACACAAACATGCCCCCCCCCCGGATCACGTGACCAACAGTTTTTACTAACGTGCCGGTGGAGGCGGGGTGCGCTCTCACCATGCGTAAGCACTGTTGGCTGAAGTTGTGGTTGATGTAGGTGGCCTCCATCGCCAGGTTACGGGGGGAGTTGAAGGAGTTGCCCTCGTCCTGCGGTGGTTCGTTGGCGGTCTCGCTCACAGTCAGCAGATCTGCGGCGGGGGCCAAATGCGGACACGTCAAGCGGCGGCACGCAAACAGGCCGGGTCGTCCCGTGACATTCACATGACTCACCAAAGTCAGAGTTGTCTCTCTTGTCAAAGAACAGCTTGTTGCCGACTCGCTGCACGATGATGTCCCAGGAGTTGACGGAGCGCGTGCAGCACATCAGCGTGGCCAAGATGGCGTCGGTGGCGAACACGTTGCCTTGAGTCTTTGCCAGCTAGACACACAACACAACAACATCAGGAACAACATTGTCAGCAATCAATGTGTGGTGGTTTTAAATGAACGTTATGGGAAAGCCTGCTTGAGCACACTTTGACGGAAAGTTCATTCAATGATTTCTAAAGTTAGTGTATCCTCTACCGTTACATTATTAGTGGTGCCCACCCCCACAAGCACGTCAATTTCATTTCATTTTATGTTCTATATAACACCACATCACAACAAAAGTCATTTAAGGATACTTTTCATACAGAACAGGTATATACTCTTTTTTTTTTTTTAATTATTATTAAACAAACTAAATATCCTTACTTTATTTATGTTTTTTTACACAATGGCAGTCATTTTTGTACATGGTCATGTTTTCAATAGCTAATGTACAATACTACATATTACTTGTGTTTTTTTTTTTTTTTTTTTACTAATAGGCTATTGTCAACCAGGAAACAGTGATCATTTATAAATTAATTTGTAAAAACCACAATACCCATCCAGCCATCCATCTTCTTCCGCTTATCCGAGGTCACGTCCCAGGGGCAGCAGCCACACCCAGCATAGTGTGACATAATTTAAACTTGCAATAAAATCCTATAATCCTATAAAGCCTTCTGAAAAAACCTCCAAAAAGCGCCAACAACGCTACATTTACATAATGTGACCTGCATATTAACCAAGCCACAGCAACACTGTTATTATTAATAACATTGTTACGCCCAAGAACTACGTTACTGCTGTAGTGACACCTCGCCACACCACACAGGCTAGCTACTAGGCAGCTAGCGACTAGCTTCACCACACACTCTCTCACAATGCCTCAGGCCACTAGCGAAAGGTAACGCTACATATTGGAGCTGCCGCTACTGCTGCTGTGTTTTTGTATTTGGAAAAGTTAACGCTAGGTGTAGCGTTCCTTTCTATGTTGCTATGTGAAATCAATGCAACCAGGAAGGAAGTTCTGCTAATGCTTCAAATGAGCAAAATAGTGTAATATTGCATGTTATCATGAATGTACCTGTTACTACATGCTCACAGCATGGATAGAAAACCAGAAAACCTTCTTGGAAATTTTTTGAGGTGTTTTAATAGCTGTTTTCTAGGTGGAATAGGTGCATCCCATTACGTGCATTAATTAGCTGCCTCTTTTAAGCTCTTTTTTATATTATTAGAACGCACAGAAAAGAGAAAGACGTGTGAGCAACAAGAGGTCGTAGTCAACCACAAAACAGCGCTGATTTCTTAATTTTTGAAAAACTACGATAGAGCGAGGGACGACGGTAGTCTAAAACACAACATGATGTCAGCAATGGGGAGCTGAACTACACCCATGCTGACTTCCACTCTGGCAACATTCTGATACGTGTGTCATATCAGTAATTTGTATAGACCCATAAAAAAAGATGAGCTAATGAATCAAAGAAATGTACTGGAAGGTCTACCACTAATTTCTTCCTTCCTCAGATGCTGATGATGCTCTTAGATTGTCGTACTTTGCGGATGACAGGGTCGTCGGTGGTGGTGACCGTGTGGAAGATCCTCTTGATGCTCTTCAGCTGCTTTTCATTGCGAGTGGTGATGCGGTCGAAAGCCTTGTCGTAGTACTCCAACGCCCCGCAGCACTCGCTGGAAGAGAACGGGAAAGAGCGGCATGAGCAGGCGCCGTCGCTTCGACGACAGCATCGGCTTTGGCAGCGAGCTTACATGTCAACGGGATCGGCCACTTCCATGTATCGCATCTTCATGAGTCTGGGGAAGTCCATTTCCTCCTTCACCTCCCAGTCGCTGCGCACCTCCACGGAGGAATCTCTGGGCTTCAGCTGAGCCTGGAAGGAGAAATATTGTTGGAACAAAACCATTTTCACTCAATATTATGCAAAATGAATGGAATCTTTTGGCACCTGGGATTTCTGGTCCCACTTCTGACGGACGCCAAACTGCTTCTGGAACTTCTTCTGCAGGCGCATGCGATCCCTGGAAAGACAAAGTGTGTGGTGCCAAACAAGGACCAGTCTGCCGGATTTGAGACTATTTTAAAACGAACAGTCTCACCTCTCCTTTTGCTTGGCGCTCTTCGGAAGCGTCTGCATGTTGAACTGCGTCAGATTCCTGCGGTCTTTGTCCCTGCGCAGGTTCCTCTGTCACATCAAACACAAACCCGTTCGAAGGAATGACTCAACAGTTTAACCCTGCTGGATCGTGTCACTGCTCACGTTTTTACCTGAGCAAACCTCATGCGGTTCCTCTGGTAGGCCGTCTTCTGCATCTTGGCCGTGTCCACCAGCTGAAAGCTGGCCTCGTCTTCCTCATGGAAGTAAGCGTACTGACTTCCACCACCAAACTGAGAGGAATACTTGTCTGTGGATGCACGTAACATCATCTCAGTAAGCATTCCAGTGTCGTTAGCACTTTGTCATGCACATCACTCACTCGTGTATCTCTTGTCCTGGTAAGTGGCTCCTGTCCAGTCGGCCACCTGACAACCAGAAGTCAACATGGTGGGTGAAACAGCAAACACAAACAGCACTAACAGTGTGTCGTGTGACCAAACACACCTTTCCCAGACGGTCTCCTTTACTGAAGGGCTGGTAGGGCATGTCTTTAAACTTCTCTGGCATGGCACAAGGACCCCATCCTGACGGATTGTCCTGGATCACAGGGGCGTGGAACTTCGCCATGACCTTTAATGGGATTCAACCACGTGGAGGTTAAATTTTAGAATCTTCAAGTGATGCATTGCATGTTGTTACACAGGGTCTCAGACATTGATCAGCACAGTTGTCTCCAGCAGTGCACTCCAAGAAAAGGCACTGATCAGCTTGCGCAGTGGGCTAGTCATCATTGACGCCTCGACGAGCCGCTAGGCTTTGTACAATGTAACAGATGTAGCTCTTGTCGATCAACTATACTGACGTCCACCGTAGATTTTTACATGACATGATTAATAAGTGCTTAGAAAAGTGTTAGATTTGACAGAACTTCAACGGGGAGCGGCCCCAGCTGACAGCAGCGAGTTAGCACCAGTGTAATGTTCATCTCAGAGGGCGTTGACGAACTGAAAAAGTCTAACTGACTGGGGGACAGCTTTGAAATATATGATAGTGATAGTGGATAATTATACTGTTTGAGAGGAGAAGGCCCCACAAGCAGGCAATGTGAGGTAATGCTAATGCTAACGCTGCTTGATGTTAGGCTAGTCATCATGCCAGCTTGGCCGCGCTGCCTCGGCTAAGCTAACTGTCTAGCAGGCTAGCTAGCTATACGCTCATAACTTTCGTTAAGTTACAACGAGAAACGCGCGTGAAAAAAGTCGCTATTAAATGTCGTTTCAGGCCACGCCGTGTTCTTACCGTGGCAGTTGTGACACTCTGGAAAGGTTTAAAAATCGACCGGTGTTCTTGGAGTAAAAGCCGGAAACGGTGCCCGCGTGAAAGGAAGTCGCTAACTGCCGTACAGCTGATTGTGGCTCCTGTCGTAAAGTGTCGTAAGCCCAAATGGACGTAACTAACAAATAATGTCGATTATTGTAATTCACTTGTAAATAAAACTATTCGTGATTATTCGTGATTGCTATTAGTAAAGTACAATTCGTGTTACTTGTCGATGTTTTATGAACAACGCGAACGTGTAACTGCAATTTCACACTAAGAACACAAGGGGGCGATTTAAGCCTTATTGTTTTACAAAGAGCAGCGACTCTGAACACGATTTACAACTTCTTTCTTTTCTCACAGGGAGTGAACTACGTGTCAAAACGTAAAATATTGTAAAGGGGTAAGATTAAATAACTCCGATTCTTCCTACTCCTTTTTGACATGTTAAATGGTTCAAATGTAATCATGTGTTCAGCGTAAGTTGTTCTGATACAATAAAAACATACCATACTTGTCCACATTTGATGATGACAGCCAGAGTAACAACATCTAAAAATAATAATTGGTCAATATATTAACATTCAATGGTTTTATTGTGAAAAAGTCTCTCTTCAAACAGTCACGGCATTAAAACTGTACAATCAATAATTTAAAAAAAAAAAAGAAAAAGGAAAACAAACATTTCATCTTATTTCTCAGACACGCACAATCACATTCACACCTCAGCAGCTTTGGGCCCAAAAATAGTGTTTTCACTCTGTTATAAATCTCATAACACTGCTGCTTTACCAGCCCAACAGGCCAAAGCACAGAGCATCCTGAATCTTCCTTCTTTCTCCCCTTGTGAAGAAAATCATTTTGAAAACAAACTGTCCCTACACAAAGAGAGGAAGATGTTGAAGATCACAAACAAAATGTTTGGCGTCCACGAGTCAGCAACGACAACACTTTCCTGGCCATCAGAGAGGAAACCTCTTCTGGAGTTCTTGGCAACAGCGCTGACTCAAATTCATTCTCAAATTGAGACAATGCTCGCAAAGTTAATAAAATTAATCACAAGGCTCCTAAAAAATAAAAGTTGATATACATTAAAGCCCCTTTTTGTGCAAAAGACCCCAGTAAGCAACACGAGCACTTGTGCCATTTGCTGTTGTAGTTTACATAATCTTACACTCAGTCCAGATTCCTGATTGGAAATCTATCACACGGGACATAAAACAACTAAAAGAACTTGAACTTCAACATGTGTCAGAGAGCAGCCGGTGGAAAACCAGTGGCTGGCTGGCAGGAAGGAAGGAA
The DNA here is from genome assembly GCF_027744805.1 of Dunckerocampus dactyliophorus. NCBI lineage: Eukaryota > Metazoa > Chordata > Actinopteri > Syngnathiformes > Syngnathidae > Dunckerocampus > Dunckerocampus dactyliophorus. The sequence goes on along the minus strand of NC_072836.1, from coordinate 2,932,666 downwards.
ACACATTCCCAACAGGAGTGTCACTACAAACATCTACAAGCTATGGTGCTGCCGCCAGGAACGCTGTCTGCACTGGATTACAGTGAGAGACGACGCTTTGTGAAAACATGAAGCAAAGAGCAAACCTCCACCAAGGCCAATGGAAAAAATGGTCTGATCTCTTTCTTTTTTTTGCCGTTTGCCAAATCAGCTCCAAAACTGAACCACACAACCCACAAGACTGCAGTTTGGAGAATATTTGGGGATATAAATAAGCAATGTGTGTGTCTGAAGGCATGAGCAACACAAGCAAATCCTTCAAAAACATCAAAAGTAGCTTTTCCCTTTTAACACTCCAGATTATTTAGGAAAAAACCCATCACTAAAGTGGTGATTAGATGAGATGGAATTAAAAGTGGTACAGCATCAGAAACACTCTCATGGAGTCCATGATCATCCAAGCGCAGATGGACCTGGTGGAAAAAAGAAGCGAGAACAACAAGCGGAATAGCGGGAAACATGGCAGTGAGCGAGCGAGCGAGCGAGCGAGCGAGAGAGAGAGAGAGAGAGAGAGAGAGAGAGAGAGAGACAGAGCGAGCGAGAGCGAGAGAGAGAAGAGGCAGATGCTGAGGAGTGAAAGGATGAAAGAGGAGCGAGGAGGAGCTGCAGCACACTGATGGAGGCCCTCCTGAGATCTATGAGAAGAGCATCTATTATTTAGCAGGAGTGAATCATGGGGACGGCGTGCGGAGGCGGCGGGGCACATCAGAAGACGCCGCATGAAAGCAGCGCCGTCACATTTCCATGCAGCAGATGACACCTAAATACAACATCTGCAATTTCCCATGGGGCCCGAAGGCAACAAAGAGCCTTGTTTGCCATTTTCTTGCGAGATTATTACAGCAGTTTAGCTGCTCAAAATAAGACTCAAAGGTCTAGCCGGCATCTAACTGCAACAAAAACTGTCCATAACTGTCAACCCCCTAGATACAACCCCACCCACCACCACCACCACACACACGTGCTGTAAAAACCTTTTTTCCTCCCAGTTAGTCTGCTGTGTGTTACTGGAAGACAGATGAGCTTGGTGGGAACAGCTGGACTGAAGCTGTCCAACATGACGCGACAGCGTGACGATGGCAGTTTAAAGGCAAAAGCACGGATACTGTGAGTCATGCCGCCCTAATATAAACATTTAGCAAATGGTTAATAACGCACTGTGACGCACTCCTAAGCAGAGGGGCTGGCTGGGAGATTCAAAACATGAATAAAGACAGCAAAGAACAGTTGACAATGTCTTCAAATGACAAAGTGATAGTGCTTTAAAACCAGTCAGTAGAGCTAATTTTTGTTGCGAGTTGAGCAGAGAATAGTGTCAATGATGCAGGGGCGAGGGGCAAGTACAGGACCCGTGTCTGCTGACAACGGCAACATTTCATGTGGCTCCAAAGTGTCTCTGCATCGGTGCGACAACTCGTCCTGTTTTGTTTACACGCCGACACACACCTCCGCTCTCAAGAAAGAACAACTTCCTGCTGCTTGTTTGTGCCAAAATTACCAAACCTTTTTAACCTACGCTTCGGAAAGCACCTGCACAACTGCGAGGATGGAGGGGTGCAAATGGGAATCAGGTCTGTTCACCATTGCCGCTATTGTCTAAAAGTGGCCCCAGTGCAAGTATTACTAGTAGTAATATTGTAGTTTTAGTAGTAGTAGGCTAGCTCAAGTGGATGAAGAGATCAGCGAAGGAAAAGCAAGAGAACAATCTTTCCCTGGACTTGGGTCAAGCTAGAAAGCAAAAAGTGTGAGGGACTTGAAATAGATGAGTCACTTATTGTAGCAGTGGCTGGTATCCATGGCAACAAGCCATCCCACTTGAAAGTAGGTGGCGATGCGCAGAAGAAAAAAATGGAAGTGCAAAGAGTTGAACCCCTCAGTGGCGTACTACTAACTAGTCAGGACTAGTAAAGTGTCACTAGTCAGTGCTAGGACCACAAGGAGGGTGTGGGGTTTAAACCTGCTTGTGCAGCTGCAATTCCATCAAGGCGACGTCAAACCAAAGGAGTGGAGTGTGCTCGTGTGTGTGAGGACTTTTAGCTTATTGAAGATGAAAAAGGTTTGCGATGCAGACACACGATGAGTGTCGCATAGACACGTCTGTACAAGTGGAGAAGACCAGAGTCAGTCATCTGAGCTGTAAAGTAGCATCGGGACACTCAAATGTTTCACTTCCTCTCCACGCTCCCCCTGGCAAGTATCTGAAAGGTTCTAGCGTGTTCTGGCTCGTCGAGAGAGTAGCACATCATTCATCCCGTTCCTGCTCTCCAGCCCGTCAGGTTGGAGGGATGCACTGCTTCCCCCCGTGTCACACCCTCGTGCATCCTGGCAAACGCCGCGCGGTCTCGTCATCGTCCGGAGGGGAAAATTAAACTTAGGAGATCTTGCAGTTGTTGCGGGTGCAGTTCTGCGGGGGGCTCTGGGGTGGGCGGATGGACTTGGACCGCTTCAGGCTGTTGCCCTTGGAGCCACCGGCCGGGTTGGCCAGCGAGTAGGAGCGTCCATGCATCATCACGGCGTTCATGCCGTTGGCCATGGAGAAGGACTTGAGGTGAGACTTGATGGCCACGGGAAGTGGAAGCTTATCGATGAGGTGGACCGGCGTGCACGACACGATGGCTCGGCAGCAGAGGTCCTGAAGGCTGAAGACTGCAGAACAGAAGCGTCGGTAACTCGGTGGGGTTAACAAACATCGACATCACTTGACACGCACCTCGGTTGGGCCGCCAGAACTTCTCCATGCCGTGTCTCATCAGGACGATGCGCGACAGCTCCGTGAAGGACTCGATGACGTTGAAGTTGCACAGCGGGCTCACTTCGAAGAAGGTCATGCCATTCTTCTCGGCGTAGGCCCGCGCCTGCTCGGTGGGCACCTGCCGCTTGAAGGCCAGGTGCAGCCGGTTTCCCACCAGGATGCGAGGCACGCCGGGGGCATGCTGATGCATCACAGAGAGACGGACCAATCAAAACATTCAAATAATCCTGGAATAACTTCAACTCAACACATACACAGCGCCCCCTACACTCACTTCGTCAATCTCTCGTATCCACCTGTCGATGCCGTCAAACGACCAGCGGTTGGTGATGTCGTACACAAGCAGGATGCCCTGCAGGAAGGTAGAGCATCATTCAATCTACAACCTTTGGAACACTGAGGTGTCCAAGTTTTCGAGTGGCGCTCACCTGAGCCCCGCGGGAGTACGAGCGAAAGATGGTGCAGAACCTCCCCTGTCCTGAAGTGTCCCTGAAGAGTGCAAGAAGACAAAGAAGCAGAATTACAGCTGTATGGACTTGGAAAGAGAAGCTACGCTCAAAGACGGTCCCATTATAATGCGTTTATGAGCAGGTACTACCGCCACAAATAAATGAATGTGAAGATGATTAAAAGTCATAACGGGGCATCTGAGGAAAGCATTTACCAAATAACTATCTGGCCTGTCCTGAACATCGTTTGCAGTGATTTTGGTGTGCTCTTGTAATCCCAGCATTAAGGTAAATGTGCTGCAGTGCTGAGGATCACGGAAAAACACGTCCCCCAGGAAAAACACACCTATTGCTTTTCTTAACCACCTCCATCTGAGTGAGATGAGTCATGACACCAACACGAGCAGCAGCAGCAGCACTTTGGTGGGAAGCGAGCGAGCGAGAAAAAAATTGGACAGAAAAAAGAGGCGTGAGGCGGCGGAGGAAAGCCTGATGCAGCATAAATAAAAAGGATTCGGCCGTGAAACTTCTCTCCCCAGGGGAGACAAGCAGGCGCTGGCTCCGCACTTGCCCCACTTCCACTAAACACGCCTCACACTCTGCGATTACGTGCAGCATCTCTACTGAGCAATCAACGTGTGCGCGAGGTACGGAACAACACACGTTTATTATGTACGTGGATCCAATGTGTCCCCGACATCTTCTTCTGCTGTAAGAATCATCACTCACCAAAGCTCCAGCTTCACCCTCCTCCCATCCAGAAGAATGGTGGTGGTCTTATAGTCGATGCCTGCACGGACAAAAAGAGAAGAACGTGAGTGGTGGTTAACACTTCTTGGAACTCTACGAAAAGAAAAAAGTGCAAAATTGACCCACAATGGAACCGCAGAGGCTCATAATTAGCTGGGGACGATGAAGCGTGGATGACAGAAACAGAAAAGGACAGACGAGATCTTACATATTCATGAGGGGCAATGAATGTTTAAGCTCTGGTGATCCTTCACAGAAGCATACAACGTCCAGAACATGATGTTGCTCTTCAGAGAGGGAGTTAAAAGCCTGTTTTATGTCTTTGGATCATCTCTGGCATTATTGAAGTCCACCAGGGCTTTAGTGGGTACTACTGCAGAGTATTTGATTGGTGGACAGTGTTTCCCAGCCCGCCACAAATAGATTTGGCGCTACCTGTTGGCCCGCTCATGAACACATTATAATGGGACTGTCTGTGAAAGGAGCTTGTCCTTCCAACTCCGTACAGTAGATGGCAAGGTAACTCTACCCCTTAACACACCTCATGCACATCTGGTCTTCCAGGGAATAAGAAGACGTAGCAGGAGGGTTCAGTGCCAACTTAGCCACTTTGTTGCTATATTTACTAGTACGGTCGTCCCTTGCAATATCGCGGTTTTTCAGAGATAATTAGCGATCGCTGTTTCGTGGTAGACTATGGTCTATTATTAGTCAAAACAAGTCATATTCTGGTCACTAGGTGGCAGTAATGTTACATGGATGAGACATCCTTCCCTATTACATTACCCTAACTTGCACCCGATGTAGCCCGCCAAGGCTGCAGTGTAAAAAAAGTGTGGAAGTGGTAAGTTTGTGGCTTCTTACTTTGTACTTCTTCCCCACTCCGTTTGAAACCCTTTCTTAGTTTAAGAAGAAATAAATTGGCCAAGAGGCATTTGCAAAAACTGAGGAAAAAACATGAAAAGCAAAACAAATACTGCATGCTTAGAAGTACAAATGAACTTTCTGCTGTCGTTTTTTTTTTGTGAATTGTCACAAACAAGACGGCGCCGCCTGGGAGTGCTTTTAGATAGGGGAGGGGCATACTGCTGCTTATTGAGAAGCACGATACGCGCTTTCATGTCAGAGTCTCTAATTCGCTAAAGTACTATACTATATCGATATCTTCTTATTCTCTGGCAGACCAGGTGCGTTATAATGTGTTATGAGTGAAGGCCAACAGGGGGCACCACAAATAAATAAACACTGAATTTCATGGACATCATCCACCCATCTATTTTCTATGCCGCTAATCCTCATTATGCTGGAGCCTATCCCAGCTAACTTCAAGGAAGAGGCGGGGTACACCCTGGACTGGTCGGCAGCCAATTGCAGGGCACATATAACCATTCTATATAGAGACTGTTACCACCACCAAGTATTACAGAAAATACCCTAACCAAAAACAGTGGATGAACTGTGATGTAAGGGCTAAGCTACGTGCTCGTTCGACTGCATTTGTCATGGGCACCGCTGATGACTACAAAAAGGCCAGATATGACCTGAGGAGGTCCATACGGGAGGCCAAAAGACAGTACAGACAGAAGCTGGAGGGCTACTATTCCACCTCAGACCCTCGGCGCATGTGGGCGGGGCTCCAGCACATCACAGACTATCGACAGCAGAGTAGCGTAGCCACGTCCAGCCAAACCACACTTCCAGATGAGCTGAACGAGTTCTATGCCCGCTTTGACACCCAAACTCCTGATGAGCAGAGAGGGTGGCTGAACCTGGGGAGCACACAGGACTCACCTCTCATGGTGACATCAGCTGATGTGCGCAGGGTTCTAAACAAAACAAACCTACGAAAAGCAGCAGGGCCAGACAACATCTCAGGACGTGCACTTCGGGTTTGCTCATCAGAGCTTGCTGATGTGCTTGCTGACATATTTAACCTGTCGCTTGCACAAGCATCTGTACCGACCTGCTTTAAGTCCACCACCATAGTGCCCGTACCCAAGAAGAGCAACGTGACCTGCTTGAATGACTATCGCCCTATAGCACTCACTCCTATTGTTATGAAGTGCTTTGAAAGAATAGTCATGACCCACATCAAAAGAGCATCCCGGCGGCAACTGTGGACCCTCTACAGTTTGCATATCGCCAGAACCGGTCCACGGATGATGCAGTCAACACTGCCATCCACACAGCCCTTTCTCACCTACAGGGCCAGGACACATATGTCAGAATGCTATTTATAGACTATAGCTCTGCTTTTAATACAGTCTGCCCCCACAAACTCACAAATAAGCTCCTCACACTTGGCCTGTCTCCCTCCCTCTGTAACTGGGTGTTTAACTTTCTCACAGGCAGGCCCCAGTCAGTCAGAGTCCACAATCGCACATCCAGCTCAAGAATTGTGAGCACTGGGACCCCACAGGGGTGTGTGCTGAGTCCACTCCTCTACACGCTCTTCACCTACGATTGCGTGGCCTCCCAGAACAACACCAGCATCATTAAATTTGCGGATGACACTACAGTCATCGGCCTGATCACTGGTGGTGTTGAAACATCATACAGAAGAGAGGTGGCGGACCTCATAGCTTGGTGTCGTGATAACAATCTCCTTCTCAATACAGATAAGACTAAAGAGATGATCATTGACCCAAGAACAAGGGAAAAGGAGCCACATAGACCCCTGTTTATTGATGAGACTGAGGTGGAGAGGGTGAAAACCTTCAAGTTCCTTGGCACACACATCAGCGAGGACCTCACCTGGTCTCACAATACCCAACAAATTATGAAGAAGTCCCAAAGGAGACTGTACTTCCTGAGAAGACTGAGGAAATTTGGCATGCCCACCACAATCCTGAGTTGCTTCTACAGATGCACTATCGAAAGTGTCCTTACCGCCTCCATCACTGTTTGGTACGGTAACTGTACAACACGTGATAGGAAGGCACTCCAGCGGGTAATCAAGACCTCACAGAACATTGTTGGGGCAGCCCTCCCCTCACTGCAAGACATTTATAAATCTAGAGTCCTACGCAGAACACACAACCTCATCAAGGACAGCACACATCCACAACACTCATTATTCACACTCCTACCGTCAGGCAGACGCTACAGGAGTTTGAAGTCCAGGACCACAAGGCTGGCAAACAGCTTTTACCCACAGGCCATCAGGCTCCTCAACGAAGCACTCGCACACGCCGCACGCAACACACGCACACACTCATAGCACTTTATTTATTTATTTATTTGTATTATTTACTTGTATTAATGTCTCTTCTGTTGTTGTTGCTTAATTTATTGGTATATATGTTTATGTGTTTATGTTTCTTATGTTCTTATTCTTTCATTTGTTTTCTTTCTTTTCTTGGGAGAATGAACAGAATAAGATTTTCATTGCATGGTATAACTGCTGTTTTACTATGCACATGACAATAAAACTCTCTTGATCTCTTGATCTTGATCTTGATTCACACTCACATTCATACCTATGGACAATTTAGAGTCACAAATTAACCTAACATGCATGTTAAAAAAAAAACCACGCATGCCCAAGTGGAGATTCGAACACAGGTCTTCCCAATCTCCTGACTGTGTGGCCAACATGCTAACCACTCTGCCAAAATGCTTTTGGAGACATGAGAGCACGTATCTCTCTTCTCAATGAGCCTGTGGCCCTGACCCCATCTAAAAGCAAGCTCTGTCTTGCTTGTGATATTAAAACAAAACAGCAAGAGAAGAAAATTATTTTGTATTTCTAAACATTTGTTTTGCTTTTCAAGTTTTTTTTGCTCTCCCACAGCGTCCATAAAAATGACATGCACAGATGTCATGGCCACAATCAGACGATGGCGTCATCTCGCACCCCCCTCCGACAGACAAGATTCAGCAAAAAGGTCAGGTGTAGCTCAAAGTCACCCAACCAGAACCTTGCAGTTCGTAACAGGTCCAATAATGCCTTCATTGTCTTCTGAGTAGTACCATGTGTGTAGCGTTTAACGGCAAGGATGAAGGTGGCAGCACTCTGCCTCAGGCAGGTGGGATGGTGCTAACCGAAACTCGTCTGACTACACCTGCCGCTTCGTGTCCGGACATGTTCCCCTGGATCTTCTCAACTGGTTCCTGTTCTTTCCACACGGTCGGGGAAATTCCCTTGGGCCGAACAACTGAAGCGCTGGGAGTTGAATGATGATTTTACTTTTTTGCACAGCGGCTTCGGGAGTGAGAGTGAAAGCCACAGCGAGCGACTGCACATGGTGGCAAGGCCATTCCATGATACGTGGAGGTCCAAAGGGGGCTCGGTGCCATTTATTTTTGTCAAATCAGATAATACTTAGAATTAATCGATACCCTTCCCCATGCTTCTATGCTGCGTCTTCCACCGCACGTTATGAAAGATGAACAAGAGTGCAGGCAATCAACGCTCGCTGGCTTATAACATCACCAACGTTCCTTGATGAAGCCTCCACCGAGCTAAAGTGCTGAGCAAATTTCATTGCAGAGACGGAGAGCGAGCGAGTGAGAGTGCTTCCTTCACTCTGGCTGCTGACGGGCGTCACTTGATGATCAATAGCTGCTCTGATCGCTCGGCTGAGAGCACGATGTTCTGCTGCGTTCCACGTTTCTCCAGCACCACAAAACCCCTGCCGTAGTGTACAGTGGTGTCCAGGTGTGCTCCATCACATCTTGTACTGGATCTCATTAGATGGGGGACAACTACAGGTGAGAAGTGCAGGTGGAGGAGGTGAGGAAACATGTTGTGTGATCCGTGCAGCATCGCTCAGTCAGGTGAGCGATCTATGCCTCCAAAACCAGCCTGAAGAAACTTTCATCCAATCCCCTGTCCTGATTTGCTCCACTTCAAATATTTACTTTAGTCACAAAGTAAATAAAAGGACACAAAGGACACCAAGCGTTGACTTTGTGTGAGCTTCATAATTCATGAAGACACTCTCTGGCAACAACAAGGACAGCATCCTCACTTTGTTTTTTTCCCCCTCACGCCGTATTAGCTGTGTTTCCCACACATTCATTCATTGGTGGCGGCACGGCACGATTGCATTTGAACCGCCACAGATAGATTTGTGCTTCTTAGCACACCTCATACACACACGCCACAGCTGATTTGGTCGCGCATTATAACGCATGTGTTTATCAATACAGGCGTCCCTCGCCACATCGCGCTTTCATTTTCTAGCACGGTTTTCCAAACATATACTAATTAATAAGTCATGCTGTTTTGTGGTTGAATGTGGCATGTTATTAGTAAAAAAATATACATATTGAAGCAAATGTTTCATATTTTTTGTCTAAATTAAGCATTGTCAAGTATAACAATGGCTAAATGAACTAAAATACAAATCCAAGGAAGCCGCATTCAAATTGTGAATGCAGCATTCTACATTGGTTGCTAGGTGTCACTAGTTGTGAGACAAGCGCCAGACTTGATCACAGAGTTCTCCAAAAGCTCATTTTATAAGAACAAAAACCTACATTTGCATGTGGACGAGGGCTCAAATGGTGCAAATTAGACATAATTGTAATCTAATGCCACAGATAGATTGCAGTGCTGAGGGAAGCACTGACTATGATGTCCAACATGTAAAGGTTGATGCACCTTCAAAGATGAAACAACTCCACATTTCCTTTGTGTCCACCTCTCGCAGCTTATTCAGCATAACCGCCACTGTGACGTAGAATGTAAATAAACACAACGACTCAGAATAACCCACAAAGTCAGCAAAGGCGCAGCGCTGCGGCTGTGTCAAGAAGTGATGACACTTGTGTACACCTTTACACCCGCAACAAAACATGATGCTGTGTTGTCTTGTTCACTGATGAGGTCATGGAAAAACCTGGACTGACTGGCTCGGTTGTCCTCCAGCATGGCAACAATGTCCATACATTCACGTGGAAGCTGTGTGTGTGTGTGTGTGTTTGTGTGTCTGTGTTTAAAGGCAGTCAAGGAAGCTCCTTGTGTTATTCTCAGCAGCTTGTAAACTCATGACGTTTGTGATGAACAACCATGACGACAACAGGAGGGGCTCAGGGCCCAAAGATGTGATGGGAAGAGATGGGACGGACTTACCGCTGCTGTAAGCGTACGGGGACTCAGCCGAGCCGTCCTGGAGGCTGTCCAGGATCTCCCCTTTGCCAACGTCGCTGTCCCCCACCAGAAGGAACTTGAGGAGGTAGTCGTAGCTCTTCACCGGGCTGCCCTGACTGCCCATGGCCTCTCACAGGGAGCCCTGCAGACGTGGAGAAGAAGTGGAAGATGATGAGGGAATGTCAAGTTGGACATAAACACACAAGATAGCCTGCTCCAGAATAAAGATATTTATGGGGGCGGGAACTTGCTGGCTACACTACACAGCCCAGTGTCATGTGTCAACAACTGGACTGGAGGAGCAACAATTCACTTGGGATGCGAACTCAAGGCAAAAACAAACTAGGAATCCTCTGGCAGTGTGGAATACTTTCATGGGACAAAACAAGCCATATTTGGAAGGCTTCAATGGGACGTGTATGTAATACAAATCATCGTTACATAAATTATACTGGACGTTAAAAGTAGTTTCTGTTGACTAGAGTCGAAAACAAGGTCCCTTTTCAAAAACGGTCTAAACGGCAAGCTAGTCCCGCCACACAAGCTAACCAGCTAGCTATCGTTACACGGATGACCGCTGCAAACGTCACGGAGTGGCAGAAAAAGTATTTAAAGACACCGTCACTGGTCACATTTATTCCAGGTTACACGCTGGGGTCAGCAGCTAAACACCCCACATACACACACACACACACACACACTGCTGTTTAAGGGCTAGCTAGCTACATGCTAACCTGGTGAGCTCAACTTCCAGCGGCGTCTGCGCGATTCGAGGCCGCCTTGTCGTCCTCTCGCCCGGGTACAAAGACGACTGGAACTTCGCCTGCGTTACATCCAAGGAATCGTCCCGGAGGAAAAACGCCACGGGGATTTATAGATCCAGTCCGAACCTCTTCGTGTGATCCGCCGTGTCAGTCCGCGACGTCCATATCTGTCCGTTCCTCCGAGGCATGGTGTGGTGGAAGAGGAGCCGACAACAGTAAAGCCTCCGCCGCCGCCTGACAGATCACTGTTGCCTTCTCCCGCAGCTGCCGCCCTCCAGCTCAAGCCCCGCCCTTGTACTTGTGCGATTGGTCGGTCTGTTTAACACCGCAAATATGAAAACTGCCATTGGTCATGGGAAGCTGTCATTCAAGCACTGCTGTCAACAACACGCAGGTGGTGAGTGGAACAACAAAGATGATCAAATTGTCGCACTAAACAAAGACACACAACCTTACTACGCTGATTCAAATTAATCAATCACCGACCGTCTCTTGAACTATTTGAATTACTGAATTTAATCAGTTTCGTGTTTTAAAATGTTTAGTTTCATTCCTTTCTTTGTGACAATGGGTCATTATGCCAATACACGACACAAGTGATTGAAAGTAGACACGCAACATATTTCCAAATTCCTGGTTCAAAATGACTAATTACTGGTAACTTGTGTGCTTGGCAAAACACCAGCAGACATCAATATCATTAGTTTTATTTCATAGCAAAGGGCCATCATGGAGATCACATAAATCAACAATAAAAATGTATGCAATCAATTTTTTTTTTAATATCTAAACACATTTTTACACTGGTTCATGTCGACACTTCAAATGATCCGTTACATGACAACAGACACAAACATTTATAAATCATTGTTATTATTAAATAAATTCCACTTGTTCAATGTGGAACATTTGGTCTAAACTGATGTTAAGACTTTGATTAATAATGCTATGGGAAAAATAATCAAGTCACAAATAACACCATTAGCTTGTGGTGGCTATCTTTAGCTCCTGGCTTGAACTTGACCTAAAATTTGAGATTCAGCAGTTTTTATATGACTGATTTCTTTCACGCTTCTAGCATAAACGGCAGTGCTGCATCTCATAAATAACTTCTAACAAAGGAGAATAGAACAAATCGCAAAACTCTATGTATCAAAATATGTAACTAAATAACATTCTACAATTAGAAAAAGGGTTTTAGTCATGTACAAGATGATAAACACTGGCTGATTCACAAAACGCTTCAAAATAAAGGTCATCTTCATTTCACCAAAGCAGCGTGCGACTGCTTGGTGATAGCGGTTGTGAAGTCACACAAACATTTGATTCCCTTCTGCCTTGTCGTCATCGACGGCGGTGTTCATCATGCTGGTTTCACTTTTCTTTTCCATTTTCTCTCTGCTGGCGTCCATCTGTTTCCATTTCATTATTTATTCATCTCTTCCCTTTCCTCCTCTCTCTCTCGTTCTCTCTCTACCTGCATGCCCGCCGGCCTTCAGCCCCTCCATCAGCCCTCTCAGTCAGCCTTGGTAGCGTCAGCCTTCCTAGCAGCCTTGGTGCTGTTGTGCGTCCAGGGGTAGATGAGCTCCCCGACAAAGAGCTTCTTGACCAGAGCGGCCCACGAGTCTTTGGGGTAGCAGCTATAGGTGGGCGTGCGGTACGTCTGGATCACCGTGCTGCTCTTCAGAGGGTTGATCTGATGAATTCAGAGACAAAATAATTTGGACTATGACATGGAAGGTGATGATTTATGTTGTTCCCCACAGGCCTGCAATCTATCTGTGGGGGTGGTGAAAATGATGTAATCATCAAATTTGCATGATTGGCCAAGAGGCATTTGCAAAAAGTGAGGAAAAAACATGAAAAGCAAAACAAATACTGCATGCTTAGAAGTACAAATGAACTTTCTGCTGTCGTTTCTTTTGTGAAATGTCACAAACAAGACTGAGCCGCCTGGGTGTGCTTTTAAATAGGGGAGAGGGACACTGCTGCTTATTGAGAAGCGCGATATGTGCTTTCATGTCAGAGTCTCTAATTTGCTAAGGTACTATATCTATATCTTCTTATTCTCTGGCAGACCAGGTGCGTTATAATGTGTTATGAGTGAAGGCCAACAGGGGCGCCACAAATAATCACTGAATTTCATCATCCATCCATTTTCTATGCCGCTTATCCTCATTAGGGTTGCGGGGTTATGCTGGAGCCTATCCCAGCTGACTTTGGGCGAGAGGCGGGGTACACCCTGGACTGGTCGCCAGCCAATCGCAGAGCACATATAGACAAACAACCATTCACGCTCACATTCATACCTATGCACAATTTAGAGTTGACAATTAACCTAACACGCACACACAGGGAGAACATGCAAACTCAACACAGAGATGCGGAGATTCAAACCCAGGTCTTCCCGATCTCCTGACTGTGTGGCCAACATGCTAACCACTCGGCCACTGTTTGGCCCTCATGGACAGAAAAAAATTAAAATACTGGCGGGTAAGAGGAAAATGTGAAAATTCACCTCCATCAGCAGATGAAGAGCAGTGCCTGGCTCGTCACTCAGCACCCTGAACCTGACACCCTCTGACCAGCAGGTGACAGAAAAGGTCAGGAAACCAGATTACATCAATACTTCATCATAACTTCATTCACATTACAGCATCTTGCTACCTGCTCCAACCATATAAACAGGCGCATGGACGTCAGCCTACCTGCCAGTCTGTACGGCCGACACACGCGGAGCCCGATGGCGAAGAGAGGGAAGGAGTTGATGAAGTCCACACTGAGGTGGATGACACCCTGGAACAACATTATCACCACACGCAACTGTGCAACACACACACACAGATTTTGTTTTAAAAAGTACGATAAACAAATTATGCAAACATATACCTAAGAAGATCATGATGAGTGTGATACCAGAGTGAAGACCAGGTAGTAGAGCGCTGTGGTGGGCAGCAGGAAGAGCAGGATGGTGAACAGCAGCGTCCCGATGAACAGCTGCAGTGGCACAAACGTCTTAATACTGTGTGTGTTTATTAATTCATTTATTTGTGGTGGCCTGCCACAGATGCATTTGGGCTGCCACAAAATGGGGCTAGCTGCTCTCCTCATTTTTAAACACATCATAATGGGACTGTCTGTGAATGTAGCTTGTCGTTCCAACTCTGTACAGTAGATGGCATCGGAACTCAACACACCACCAGATAGATTACAGCCCTGTGGGGGACACGGTTACAGTTGCCCCTCGCCACGTCACGGTTTGCATTTCGCAGCTTCACTCTATCATGGTTTTTCAAAAATATATTAATTAATAAATCCTGCTGGTTTGTGGTTTAACACGGCCTGTTATCAGTCAAAAAGTATGCATGTTTAGATCATCAAATTGTACAGATTTTCAAGCATAAAAATTACTAAATGAACTAAAGCACAAATATAAGACATCGAAACACACAACTCAGGGGTGGCCAATGTGCAGCCCCGGGACCATATAAGGCCCGTGGCTGGTTTTTAATATGATTAAACACGAAAATGAAAAAACAACAGCAAAAATGGTGGTCACTAGGTGTCTGTAATGCTACTGTGACCACCTGTTGGTGTTGGAATGTTGATGTCCTAAATTCTGATGTTTATGTTGTTGGTGTATAATGAGGACATGTTGCTGTGGGAGAGAGACATGTATGCGAGCTGAACCGTGTTTTATGCACAATTGAGCACTCCTATTGGCGTCAAAGGTTGGCAATAAAACTTAAAATACGTCAGACTCTGTGTGACTCTCTAAGAATGCAACATTACATTAGCCACTGCAAGAAGTCCCAGAAGTAACAAAAAAGAAACAACAACAAGGAACTCTCCCAAAGCTAACATGTCTTATGTCTTAATTTCTCTTATTATGTCTACTATATTGGATAATAGGTGTGAAAAGGTGACTATAGGGGTGTTATTTCATGTCTACAGGGCTCTAACAATGTTAAAAACTGCCGTGAATAGGTTTTATGCGCTCTAACTATAAAAAAATCCCATTTATAAATAAGGAATCCTACTTTGCGGAAATTCACTTATCACAGTTGGGTCTGGAACCAATTACTCACGATAGTCGAGGATGACTGTATATGTGTGTGTGTTTGCATCACCTGGTCCACGTCGTAGGAGCAGGAGTCCACCCTCTGCCTCAGGACATTCCACTTCTTCCCTCTGAAGAGCCTCCATAGGGAAGACAGCCCGTAGATCTTCAGGCAGTAGATTCTGTCATCACATTTCCACTTAAGTTTTCAACATTTACATCAATGTACAAAGACAGCTTTCAGGAACTACTGAAATTCAAAAGAGCAGGAGGGGGGTATTTTTAGTTTGCCTTAAGACTTGTAGATGAAATGAACGTGACAAAGCTTCCTACATCAACAATCCAAGCGTTCAAACGGACTTCAGCGAATACGCAAAAGAGGATGTGGCTAATACTTCCTTATGCACCACAGGCCAAGGCGCTATCTTTAGTATGAATGCATAATTCAGTCCATCTCCTCCCACATTCGACAGGGAGCGCTCAGCATTCATTATTCCTGCTGGCACCAGCAGAACCAAGCAGGACTCAAAGCAGAGCAACACACTAGTTTTATAATGAAGCCTTTTTGATTTCTGAAGCTGATTCATCTCACGATGTCTCTCTGCATCTTTAATCCACATACTGCTATAAAAATCCACAGATAAAAAGTTGGGAAAGCCTGCCCCCTGCAGGCCATATAATGTAACGCAGCTCATCAACAGCACCGCATGTCGTGTCTGCGTTCTTTGGCAATATTTCAGCCCTCATAAAAGTTACTTTAATCTAATTGTGTGCACCTGGAAAAACCTCCTTCATGACTTCAATTGACTAATTACCTTTCATTAATCGTTTTCTACTCATCATCCCATACAGTGTTCTATGAATGGTAAAAGAAGAAAATGTCACCTGGCTCCGTAGACGTAGAAGCAGTAGATGTGGAAGGTGAGCAGGGCCACCATGTCAGAGAACAGCGAGAGAGCAAAGGTCAGGCCGAGGCAGGCTGACAGACCTCCGTACCACAAGATGGCCTCCACGAAAGGCGACATCAGGTGGATGTAACCTGGAGGCAGCGTCGTGTACAGGATGTGTGTCGCGTGACAGTCATTACAAGCAGGTGTGTACATTGTGCTGCGGGGGCGTCTACTCACTGATCCACAGGTGGATGTGATAGAGGAAGAAGCGGCCCAGCACCTGGTCCAGGACCCGGTTCATCTTCAGCCCTGCTGGAGCTCCCATCAGCCACTGCAGCAGCTCCTCCAGCTCCTTAGCAACATGCTAGAGGACAATATCAGCACAATGTTATTAACAGAACAATAAAGAAAGGCATATTTCACTGCAGTCACGTTCGATTGTCAGCCTCACATCAGCAGCAGGCACCAGTGTGTTGGCCAACATGCTAATGTGATCGTCTCGGTAGAGCCAGGACACCAGCAACATGCCCAGAGCCACGTCCACCAGGAAGGACACAAACATGTGGGCTTTTCTGCACACAACATAATAATCAGCAGGTGAGCAAAGATGTAAAGATGAAGAAGAATAGGAGCAAACCTCATGAACTGTGTGTGATTGACAGCTGATTTGGGCGAGGTGAGCGTCCTCAGGTGTTTGCTTCTGCAGCTGAGCTGGGCACAGGTGGAGAACTTGCTGGACAGGAAGCGCAGCGGGTAAAGACGGAAGATGCTGGACAAGACAAACGCGCGGGTTAGCTCAAATGTCACAATAGCAGAGCTCGCTCGTGCTCTTCTCACCGCATGCTACACGTCCACGTCCACACGGAGAGGAGCCAGCCAAGGAGCGCGCAGAGGGGCACCGACGCCTGCTTGAGCAGCTCCACGATGATGCTGCCCTCGCGACCTTGCGTCTGCCAGTGTGTGGACTTGAGCGGCCCGTCGTCGTACTTGTCCAGGAAGAAGAGCGGCTGGCTGCGGGCCACCGTGTGGAACACCTGAGGAGGAAGGAAGACCATCATCATGCATTGTGGACCTCATCAGACTGGCTCTGAAGAATGATGGCATTTTTCTCTTGTGCTGCTACAGTGGGACATCTCATTATGTCAACATCCCTCAGACTGTCTTGAGGCTTTGTCCACAGACACAGCGTGAATGGGTGATGATGAAGGATTCGGCAGTTGGTTGACATTGTTTTAATTCATTTGTGTAGATTTTTATGTGTTTTCATATGATACTTTAGCCACAGAAGTATTGTGTATGGTTCAGAAATTCAGGCAACCTCAACCCACCGCAGCCACAAATAGATGGCAGTCCTGCAGGAAACATATGTACAGTCATCCTTAGTTTATCACGATTAATTGGTTTCAGACCCGACCGTGATATGTGAATTTACATAAAGTAGGATTCCTTCTTTAAAAATCAAATATTTTCATAGTTAGAGCATAGAAAACCTGTTTACGACCTCCTACATATGGTTTTAACATTATGAGAGCCCTCTAGACATGAAATAACACCCCTATAGTCACTCATATTACCTGAAATGATAGACATAATCAGAGAAAATAAGACATTTAAGACATAAATAAGGCTCGTGCTCATGTGTGTTTCACTAAATGCCTTGCGGACGTGTGGGCAGGAAGTCACGTCAGGGATTCTTATGAGTTTTAACTGCAGTACGGCCACATCTGTAGCCTGTGTTATTATTTGGATGATTATTATTAATATTATTATTATTATGCCTGTTGTGAGATAAATAATTATAAAAATAATAAAAGCCTGTCGTTGGCAATCAAGTCTGGTGCGTGATAGTGACACCTAGTGGCCAGTGTAGACTACAGTTCATCAATGTGATTGCCTTAAACTGTATGTGTATTTTAGTTCATTTAGAACATTTATATGCTGGAAAATGCTTAATTTAGGTCAATAATATGTAGAATTTGCTTAAATATGCATAAAAAATGAATAATAGACCGTAGTCAACCATAAAACAGCTTCTATTAATTAATTAATTTTTTTGACAAAGCGCGAGACAGTGAGAGCGTGATGTTCGAATCGCGAAGTGGCAAGGGACAACTGTGCTGCTATGTTTTTATTTTGACTATTAATTTGCACTGAACAGGAAGTCACTGTGTGGACATGTTAATACAGTGTAACTAGACAGTAGTTACGTAGTGGTGATATGATGCAGTTAACAACACTACAACACATGTCAACATAAATGGACCCATTTTTTACAGAAATGATCGCTTTGGCGCTCACGTGTGATGTCACCAAAAGCGGTCGGAACACGGTAGACGGGGACTGGGTCGACATAGACGGGTTATTGCACCGTATGACCGGTTTGAGTTGAAATATTTTGGTTATACTTGTCTCAGCTCGGACGAAGGTTCCGTTTGTGGCTCAGCGATGCCATTCTGGATGGGATGGAGCTGTGACAGCATCACCTTCCTCTGTTCGTAGTGGACAAAGATCACCTTCTCCTCCTCCTCGTCTTTCTTCACATCCTCCTTTGTTGCCTTTTGTTGAGCTGCTGAAGGAAAAACATGTTCTTGGACTTTACCATGTTAGCTAGACTTGAAAACAGCTGATAAGTATGTGAGGAATGTGTAGTACTGTGACCGCGGTTGAGGAGCTGGCAGGTGAAGCCGGTCTTTCCCATCTGGCGACTGATCTGCAGCCATCGTTCCTGAGGGAACATGGTGCTCAGGTCCCTCAGGAAGCTCTCCATGCCCTCCTGACCATCTTTGGGCAAGCTCCAAGAGCCCAGCACACACAGCTCCACTTTGCTCCGGGCCTCCATCTGGGACAGAAACATGCAGATAGGACCAAACTGTATAAAGCATCTTGATGAGCTTCAGTGATCGAAGTGCATGTAAAACACGACACCTGCTGGATGTACTGTTTGACCTGGCTGGGGATGAACGGGTAGTGGATGACAGCCAACACCACTGCCGAGTCGTGGTCATCGGCAGGGATCCAACGGCCCACTAGCAGCCCACTATCCGCCCGGTTGCAGCATTGTGGGAAGAAGACTTTGAGCACCATGTCTTCTAATGACACGCAACCGCTGACCTTCAGAAGAGCTGATGAGCAAAGAAATACACAAGCAAAGTCAATCCCGCATACAAGTAACATCTATGGGGGTGTTTTAGGAACAGGTCGCTGACAGACAGACGAGGGGATTATGTGAAAACATCACGACTGCCCTCGTTTTTGTCCTTCATGAAGGTTGGGGCGCCTGAGGCACAACTTTCATTGATTTCACCTCCAATGGTTAACAGGCTAGTACAAATTATCTTTGTAAAAAGATGCAGTGATATAAAGATAGATACAGGATAGATACAGGACAAATCCGACTTTTTATTTTTTGTTTTATTTACTTCTACGGTATGAGAGTTAATTATGATAGTTTATGTTGGACGATGTTGTCGCATCCCTAAAGTATCTAAGTACCATAGTCCGTCCATGAAAATGTTATCATCGAATAGTGTCATCGGCCAATAAAAAGAGTAAAGCATGTAATGTAGATATACAATACAAACATTTGCAACGTTTTACCTTTCGGGGACGTAGCGTTTCACCTTTCATTCATGAAGTACATTTCGCTATTCCGCCATTTTGTTTGTTGACAGTCCCACACATTAAATGTTCCGACCGGAACAAAGAGTCACCAACATTGATGTTCGTTTACGTCAGCGGTGTCTAAAGTGCGGCGCTTGTGGCATGTTGTCTTTATTATTGTCCCGCTGCACATTCTAAAAAAACAATTAAACAAATAAAACAAAAAAACAACAACAACAAAAGCGTAATGTAACAAGAAAAAGATAATACTAATAACCATTTGTGACCAGCAGCGTGTATTTTATTGGCACACGACATGTAGAAATCTTGCGGCTGAGTGGTTAGCATGTTGGTTAGTATGTCCATAGGTATGAATGTGAGCGTGAATGGTTGTTTGTCTATATGTGCCCTACGATTGGCTGGCGACTAGTCCAGAATGTACCCGAAGGCAGCTGGGATAGGCGCCAGCGTACCCCATGTAATTAAATGTTCACACTAGTAGGACTAATAATCTTGTGATTTTTCAGTATGCGGCCCTTGATGGAAAAAGTTTGGACACAGAGTTTACATTTTCTTTTTTGCTCCTTCTTTAACACTTTTATTTACAAGACTAATATCAGGAGCAACTGCACACACCTGAAAAATACACATTCATAAAATGTTTTCACAGAATTTACATTTGCAATGACTGATAGATTTCCATTCAATAGTCCATAATTAGGGTAGAGTAAATGCAAAATAAATACTTCAAGATAAGCAACTGTACAATGATACAACAACTACAATAATAATAGCCACACAAATAGTCATCATTATACTGAAGAATAAGAATAATAAGAATAATGTTACTCACAGCAAATGTTGAGTGTGCCTGCCGTTGTTTCCCTTGTCAGTAAAAAAGGAGTCACCCAACTGAAAGGACTTATCTCTTTCTGCGGTGACACTGCAAGAAAAAAGGCGCTATAATATTGTTGAAAAGAAGAAGACACATAATAAAACTGCACTACCCACAATGCCTAGCGCGGAACTCTCGCGATACTTTCACGAAGGCCAAGGGCGAAAACACGTGAACTATGAAGTCCAACAGAAAAGACTCGAGCAAAGAAAATAGAGCAGATTTTTTAGACGAATTTCAGTCGTGTTTTTTCTCTACGAGTCGTCTTGCGTCATTTCCCTGGACAGTGAGTATTGAGCGAGATAAATCGTACCAAACTCCGTTCATAAAATGTCTTTTAAATATTTAGTTCATTTAAGACGGTGAGCAAGCGTAATTGTTATTATATCTGAAATAATTCGGTTCTTTATAATTGATACGGCTGAGCCATAATTAAGTTGCAGGTTAGTATTCAAGGAAATATATGCATTTGTATGCTGTATTAGTCGTTCTGGACGTTTGACACGGGAGTTTAATTCACAGCATCAGGAGTATGGAGTTCCATAGGATAAATACTTGTGTATTTCATAATGAGCTTCCTCACCAAATGGTAATTTCTGCCTTTACAGTTTTTAGAAAACGACCTGGAAAGCAGCAAATCATCACAATTAATTTTAGATGTCCTCAAACAGGTAAATATGAAGCATTATAAAGACTCATAGAAACAGAATTGATTGATTGATTGGTCATCATGTTTTTGTCAGACTTGTCTTCACGCGCTGTGCAAGAAGTTCCCGCCATCAGTGCGATACAGGAAGTTGTTTCTGGTCGAGCTGATCAGGCGGGTGAGTGGTCTGTCATCTTGTCCTCGCTGAGAGCGTCCCATGATGGTAACTTTTTGTTTACGGCTGCAGGTGGAGGCTGCCGACTGCGAGCCTCTGGACGAGCTCTATGACTCTCTTGCTGAGGTGGTGTCGGCCCAGGAAGCAGCGGAAGGATACAGAACTTTCTTACTGGTACCACACACACACACACACATACTTGGCGACATCATAGAGAGCGCCCATGTTGAGTTTGTCCTGCAGCCATGTGGCGGCACCGTCAGCTTGTTGGAGAACCTGGCATTGATCTCAGAGGGGACGACGGGGCTCGTGACCTGGGAGGCCGCCCACTACCTGGCCGAGTGGGCATTGGACCACCCACAGACATTTGCTGGCAGGTACCAGCACGTTCACAGTTAGTGCACCTAACAGAGAAATCAAAACCTTCAGCAAACCTTTCTTTACCCGTGCAGAAAGGTTCTGGAGCTGGGCAGTGGTGTTGGCTTCACGGGCGTCACCGTGTGTCGTTCCTGCGGCCCGTCCAAGTACGTCTTCAGCGACGGTCACAGCAGCGTCCTGCAGAGACTTGAGGACAACGTGCGGCTCAACGGACTCCTCCAAGAGGAGACGCCGCCTGAGGTCAGCGTGGAAAAGCTGGACTGGTCGGACGTGACGGAGGAACGCTTGGATGCCATCGGTGCCGACGTGGTTATCGCTGCAGGTCAGATGTTGTGCAATATGCAAATGAGAGAATGTCATGTGAGACAATCTGGGATGTTGGAGAATACGGGAATGTAGGGGTCTCACTTGGGGGGGGGTGACAGGGTGAGATGGGGTGCCAGTGTCTTGTGACGGGGTCCTCCTAGGTTTGTTTTGCTAAGGTGGTCTTGTTTTTATGGTGGAGGGATGGTGCTGGCCCGACGTTTGCATGCTCGTTGGTGGTCTGCCTTCACCAGACTGTGCGGGTCGCCTTTCTGGTGGCGGGTGAGGCTCTGGACCCGGTGGGATGTGGACTCCAGTTACCAAGCTCCCCTTGTGCAGTTTGGTGTCTCGCCCAGCTCCGGGGATGGTTGTCCTCTGGTTCTAGTCGGCTCTGTGTGCTTCAAAGGTGCTCACACACTGCTTCACACACGCTGCAGGCCCCCCACTGCAAGCAAGGTTGCAGGAAAAACGTGGCTTGGATTTTGAGTGATGTTGGACTTCTCTATGTGAACAAGTGGAATGGACTGCACAACCAAGCTGACTGATATATGGTACACTAGGTCCCCAACTTACGACAATTTGTCCTTTTTTTCCAATAACTCCTCCTCCAACTCCACCACAACGACGTATGCTCAGCCACTCCTCTTCAAAGGTAAATCAAATTTATCATTACGTATTATTATATCACTTTTATTATTGTTTTTTTTTCATTAATTATCCTTGTTTAATATTACTACTGCATTCACACTCATATTTACATACATGCACATATACTGTATATGTATACACGTACATGTAGTACCTATATCATTGGTAATATTACCTTTTCCCCTACTTAAGAACAATTCGACATAAGAACGGTCGTCTGGAACCAATTGTGTTCGTTAGTTGGGGACTTAGTGTATATGAGTATTTATTTTAAACTCAGATTCTGCCTATTTTATGTTAAATTTCTCAGCATTTTTTTTGCTTCAGCCCCCTCCAAAATAGGCCTAATGATGTCTATATTCTATTTTTTTTAGTGCTGTGTTTTTATCACAGTGTATGAACAGTTACAGGCTGAGCCTGGCCCTTTAAGAACCGCATTGTGGGAAGTTGAGTGTCTATCAGATGTCCTGGAATGTTGGTCAGGTGTTCTAGAGTAATGTAGATAAGAGGTTCTAGGATGGAGGCTGCAGGTCAGATGCCCTAGGATATCATAGATCAGAGATGCTGAGTTGACTGCATTCCTCTGTGTTGAAGACGTGGCGTACGATCCAGACGTTGTAGCGGTTCTGGTCCAGCTTCTGTCCAGAATCCTGAGGAGGAAGTGTGGGCGTGTCCTTCCTGAGGTCTTCATCTGCTCCACGGTGAGGAATCGGCAGACGTACGATGGCTTCACGAAGCAGCTTGGTAAGAACTTTGACTCGTGTCAGTGATGCTGAGCTTTTCCATGCATCAATAGTGATTGGTCAGTAGTGTACAGGAGGCTGGGTCTGAACTTGTCTTTGATCTTTCTGTGTTTGATTGGCAGGTGACGCAGGGATCAGCCATCGTGTGATCAGTGGAGCTGTTAGTCACGTGTTTCAGTACAAGCGAGTGTCAGAAGTAGAGCTGATTAAATTGTACGTGTGACAATAAAAATGTATTTTATTTACAAATGTTCCTATAGAAACTTTGAATGTTCAGTAACAATTCAACATGATTAAGAGCTAAGAATCAGTCTGGTCAAGAAGATGACATCAGCGGAAGGACGTTCTGGTCCCAGTTGTCATCCCAGCGCTGCCCTCTGCTGGCACGAAGGTTTCTCCTGAAGACCGCGAGTTTGCCTTCCCTGTTGGGAAACCCTAAGAGAAGAGACTGGAAACAAACGTGAGGTCCTTGTCCACAAATGAAATTAAGTCTTGTTTGTTTTAAAAACTCACTCTCAGCTGCTCGGCCAGCTGCTGACAGTCTCTGAAGATCAGCCCGTTCTCTTCGTGCTTCACCAGCTCATGTAAGCTGGCAGGACAGAAGACAACTTTTTGCTTTGTTTTTGCAATGAACCATGAAGGACTTTGACCACAATGGCGTCACGTTCATGTCAAAGCGGAAGGTCTGCTCACCAACTGAAGTGGATGGCGCAGACGGGCAGGCAGCAGCCGAACATGTCCACCACCTTCATGGGCAGGTCCAGGCCGCTGGATGACTTGTGGAGACAAACACCCAAGTCAGCCGAACCTGCAGGAAGGGGAAAAAAAAAAAAAAAAAAAAGATGCTAGTTTTGCTGGTTAAAAGGGTTAAATTGTCATCGGGTGTTTCATGCCACAAATATGGTGAAGAGACTAAAACGGAGAGGCTATCAAATGCGTGAGATGTGTCCTGGGATTAAAATGGTTTACAGAGGTAAAAAAGGTATACGTGTGTGTTCAAGTTCAACACTGTTTTTCTTTTATTTGGTGGATTTATTAAGCTGTGGCAGCGTCTGAGAAAGTTATGTAAAAGATATCACTTCCGGGTCTCAGCACATAACCGTGGTGCGTTCAAAGGCCGCCTAACAAAGTGCGAAATCTTAACGATTGCTGAAAAACTATCAATGAAATGTGAATGTCGTGGGCTTTCTAGCAGAAACTGACATGGAAGCACGCACTGCTCCGCCCCAGCCCGCTCCCCGGGTCATCTCACCTAACAGCACAGGGTAGTCTTCTGCCTCCAGCCAGGGTGTGCATATCTTCACGTGCCTCAAACTCAGAGAGTCAATCATCTTCATGTAGTGTTCCTTCTGAGGACCTTTGCCTTCAGGGAGAAGAAGGAGAAGTCACCATCAGACCAGGATGGAACATCAGTCAGCATGTTTACCAGTGATGACGCAGACGAGCGCCGGCAAAGACGCTCCTCTTTGAATCAAAGCTTCATATTCTGTGCGGGAGAAAAGTAGAAGATGGCTGAGAGAGGATGACTTAAGTGGTTCAGAAGAAGAAGAGTTGCCTTACCTTGCAGAGCCTGCAGGAGGATGGAGAAGTCTTCATCTTCTGGGGAAGGAAACCAACGTGATGGAAATAAACATCCCAATCTTCCTTGGTGGAGAGTGGGAGTGTCAACACGCACTAATGTGCATACAAAGACCTCACCTGTCCAGCTGGTGCTGCTCACCAGCAGGGCGGGACGGCCCGGCCTCAAGGTCACAGTGTCCTTGGCAGGGTCCCGCACGGAGAAGACTGTCGCCTCCACCGCCTCGTCATCATCCTCACTGCAGGACACAAAGGCTCCAAGTATAAGTATAAACAAGTCTTGTATCACAGCAGGGTGTTTTCCTGTGTTTTCTCCAGCTCGTCTGAGGCACTGTAGAGGCCCGGTTCCCCAAGTCCTACCTCGTATGGAGCCTCCCTCCGAAGCACCGCCAGTGGTGTCTCAATGCAGCACTCGCAACACCTCAAATTTGAGGGTTTGTTTTTAATTCCTCCCCCCCCCCCCCCCGCAGAAAACACGTCTTATTCACAGAGACTAGCCTGGTCGTCAGGCTAGTATCAAACAGACAAAGCATCACCCACCTGCTGTGCCGGAAGACAGGATGTGTGTGTGAAAGCCTCTGAAAAAGCTTGTGCTGCGTCTTCAGCGGCGTCTCTTGAAAAATGGCGGCTGGTCTGTCGTAGAGAGTGGTCGCCCTGCGGTGGTCAAATGGCAAGTATGTAGCTATGATGCAGCGCACAAAAGTGAATTACTAGTGCAAACTAATCCCTACTTGATGCCCCAGTTCTGGTACAGGTCGTCCTTCATGGCGTTGGTCACACACAGGTTGTGAGTCGCCAGCGGCCCAAAGACGTGTTCGTACCTGCAGGAAGAAAAAAATAATATCACTTGTTCACTAATAACAGGACTGTAATGACTGATGTAGATGACTGACCACTTTGCTACGCGAACCAGTGGGTGCGTGTGGCCGAGACTGAGGGCCATGACGGTGTAGCCGTAGTTGTGCCAGTCGATGATGAAGCGACTGCCTCGCAGCACGCACACTAGCCAGGCCGCCGCTATGCCGGGCAAACCGGGAGGATTCTGGGAAACAAAGTGAGAGGTTCGCCTCACCGACCTGACCTGTGATTAGCTTGAGTGCCGCCAACCTGCATTAGAATGTGCGCCTGCGGCTTCAGCAGGAGCAGCACGACGAAAAGCTGCACAAACTGGACTATGACTTTGGTGACGTACGTCAGGATCTTTGGTCCCCCTGGAAGGAAGGAGCAAGGACACCATTTCAACACTACACAACAACTATCAATAAAAGCTTACAGCCAGTTACCTCTGATGCCCTTCACCTCCGCCACTGGGACGATGTGAATTCTGTCGTCTCTCAGCACATCTCCATGAGGTTTGCTGTCTGCAAAAAAATGACCACCTGACTTGATTATCTTGTAACATAAAGTGTGTCCAAACTTTTGACTTTTGAGGCAACTGACTCAGTAACTCTCTGCAAGCCGTTTTATACCCGCACAATGGAGAATAACCTCGATAAAATCTTAACAAAATTAACTAAGTTACCTAAAAAGCCGACAACAGTCACGTCATATCCATGTTGGCTGAGGGACAACGAGTGATACTGCATGCGAGGACTGCGACCGATGTCCCCCAGCACCAGCACGCACACCCGCCGCTCGATTCCTTCGTCCGTCCGCCGGAGCCAGAGCACAACTGGAAGGCCGACGACCGTCACTGACACCAGCGGCCACCAAACATCACAAGCTGCGCCATAAAATACCGCCAGCACCAACGGAATGAGCGCTAAAGCAACAGGGTAAGCAATGCGGTGGACGGGCGTCGCCATGTTTGTTTGGGATTGGCGATGACGTGTAACACGGAAGAGGGAGGGGCTGAGGTTTTAAAGGGACCGCGTAGGTTTCCTGTCAACTTCCAAACCCAACATTTGTATTCAACCCCGCAAAACAGTTAAACAACTTAAAGTCTACTAACTTGATACTTAAACCTGGTACCAACACTGTTTACCGTAGTTGAATAAATAAAGTACACTAAAGTACAATAAAGTACAGTCATTTTCTTTCATCGCGCTAGCTGACGTTATTTGCCGCCCTCTGGTGGAACTTAAAGGGAATGCGAGTTTAAGGCATATGATTAGTTGTACAGCATTAAATTGATGTGGATTTGACATCGTATACTAATGTTTATTTTATGTCGTTGATTTCACCAGGTGAATAAAGGTATTTTTGTTCTTCTTGACAGCTGCTTCTCATTCCAGCCCCCTCCCTTCCTGAAGAGCCCATCACGTTCAAGCGTCACCGGAGCTCTCCGCTCTCAACATGCGGACGTCGAGGCTCCAGCTGGCCGCCGTACTGGCGCTGTTATCCGCCGCGGGCTGCTCGCTGGCGGAGGTGATCGATGACGTGCTGGGCAGCCTCTCCAAGGGCGCGACGTTCCTGGAGCGCCAGCATGAGCACATCAACCTGGACGGCGTGGTGGGCTTCCTCATGCTGCAGGGTGGGTGAGGGCTCGTTGTGGCGCAGTGTCCTCCTGTAGGCTGCAATGTCACCGCACTAACTGGAAAACAAGCATTGTATTGATCATTAAAGACTTTATTGCTTTCAAAAAGTAATTTGTTAAAGTTACTAGTTGCTTTCCCAAAAAAGTAATTTCATTAGTAACAGAATTGCCCCTTCATAAATGTAAGTAGTTACCAGGGACAGTAATTATTGTGTTACTTCTTTAAAAAAACCTTCAAATATGTCAAAGAATTGTGATTTTGCATTGTATTGCCAAAAACAGAGGGCTGAGACTCTCATGGACTAGCTATTTAGTTTCCTGTGTAGTAGTAGCAGAAAACAATCCTTCAATATTTCTGTATATGGCCCTTGCTGGAAAAATCTTGGACACCCCAGGTCTTTGTATTTTTGCCCTCTGACCCTGGCTCCAGTGTGTGTGTGTGTGTCACTGTCTTCCAGCTGAACTGAAGGAGGCAGTTAGGACGTGGCCTCACTCTGACCCAGTCAGCTGGGCTCAGAGGACGGCCTCCGTGGATTTGGTCAAACGTCTGGACCGAAGTTTTGACAATGCCATCGCTGCCCTGGAGCAGAACGACCCAAAATATTACCAAGGTGAAACTCCTGAGCAGAACGCTCAAAAGAGTTAAGATAAGGGGGACAAAGAATGTAAACACACTTCTTCTCGCAGAGTTTGAACCCCTCCTCACATGGAGGTTCTGGCAGGTTCCTCAAAAGTGGAGTGCCACAGACCCCAGCTTGGTGTACCCCTCAGCCACCACCAGCGAGTGTTACGATGAGCAGCTTAGCGACAAGTGCCTGACACTGCTGCTCGGCACCTGGTACAAGTCGAAGGAAGGGGTGGGTCTCCCATGCATGATGGAGACAAAGTGACCTGTTGTTTGTGTGAGCAGGAAACTGAAGGGGACACCCTGCATTGTCACCAAACCCTGTCGGGACACCATGACTCGTTTCGGCTGCCCTCACTACTCCCTGTCCCACCAGCTGCTCTACTTCATGATTGGGAAGATGGTGAGTCCATGAAGAGCATGAGAGGAACCCTTTTTGTTGTCCCTTAGGGGCTAACGTGTGTTTGGTGTGTTGCTCCCAGAAAGGCTGCTCCAACCTGCTAAAGGGCGACATGCGAGCATCCCGGACCAACATGACGGAACGCAGCTACCAGAAGATCTTCTGCTCCAACATGATGAAGACCAACCAGGACATCATCAGGGATGGTCTGACTGAGCAAACGGCTGACATCTTCATTGAGAACAGTGAGTGTGCTCATTGGTCCATCATTAGTCATCAAATATTGCTGCTGCTCTCTGAGTTCCTGCATGTTCACAGTCCTCATCTGTGGACTGGCCGGCTTCTCCGACTTCTACAAAGCTGACTGGCTGCAGCACATCCTCCGCCTGCAGGACGACGAGCTGGGCTGCTTTGGGCGCGATAGTGAGTCATCATCTGCAGGCCGGAAATGTCCATGACTCACAACATTCCTTGTTGTGGTGTAGGATTTCAGCTCAAGCTTTGTGTGGATGTTGTCCTCAGGGAGCATCATCTCGCAGATGATCGGTGACGAGCTGCTGGAGCAGCTGCAGCCTCACCGCCGTGTGAAGAGGAGGGAGAAGATACTTTCTGGTGGGTTTTGACACTTATGGATTGTTTGTCACTGCCACAAAGAGAACAGTCATTACTGGACAAAGTCAACATTTTTGCCTCTTTTTTTTTTAAATCACACAAAACTGCTTTTGTGCTGGAATAAAGTTTTATTTTGAAAAATATTTGTAATGTTTTTCCTTCAGATGGCTGCTCCAGTCACATGACGGCTGTGGCTGTCGGCGCCCTGGGAGGATATTTAAACTACTACTTGGCAGAGCAGGACATAACCAAGAGGCCCCTCTCGTGATCCCCACCGCCCCTTCTCTGGGCCCTCACAGTCATGGTGGGCATGAGTCCAACACTGCTCTCTCTGGCCCAAAATGGAAACTTCCTTCCCGTTACGCAGTAGAGTGCAGACAGAGGACTGAATCGTACGTCTTCATAGATACAATTCCCGTTTAGGTCCTTTAACTGGCTCTTCTTGGAGTCCTCCACAAAGCCCAATAGAGAAGTCATCATTTTTGTGTCATCCTGCTAACAAACAAACACAAAGTGATACAAAATAACCTGAAAGTACCAATATAAGCTGCCCGTTTTATATTTAAAGTATAATGCACAGAAGTATGTGAAGAGTTTGGTAGGCTTTATGTCAAGCATGACCATGAATGTATGTAAAAACGCCACATCCAAAATAAACACATGGACGTGTATATACTGTATGTGTGTGCGCGGTGTTTCCCACAGGGCTGCTATGTATCTGTGGTGGATTTTTTTTTTTGGGGGGGGGGGGGGCAGTAGTAAAACAGCTTTTTGGTATGCCACATGATATCAAATTTTTTTTCAAACCTTATTGACTCACGGGTGTTGGTTTCATTGCATGCAGAGGTAGACCCTTATAAGACACACGGGTGATAAGTTAAAAAAAACATTTGTTTCCTGGGCTCCATGTGAGTGTGTGCTGATTTTAAATATAACATACACATCCTGTATGTCTAATATCTCACTATATTGATGAACAGATGTGTTATAATGTGCTATAATGCCACATACTGTACAAAGTTGTAACAATAAGCTTCACAGACAGTCCCTTTATAATGTGTTTTGTGAGCAAGGGCAAACAAGTAACAGTCCACCACAAGTAAATTCATGTATGGGAAACACTGGTGTTTGAGAGAGTGTAAACGTAAGTCAGCCACTAAAACAATCTCTGGCGTTTAAATCCTCGCAGTGGACCTCAGTGATGTCATTCGTTCCAGCTGGTGACCTTGTGGAAGAGGGCCTTGAGGAGTCGGGCTTCATAGGTGACCGTGTTCTTGCCCATTTGAACACAAGACTCCTCCAGAGGCTGCTCGATGATGGCGGGCACCTCCCTCCCGTACTCTGACTCGGAGAGAAAGACACAGTGAAGAACTGCAAACATCTGGATTTTGGCAATCCAATCTGCA
Source organism: Dunckerocampus dactyliophorus (assembly GCF_027744805.1). Taxonomy (NCBI): domain Eukaryota; kingdom Metazoa; phylum Chordata; class Actinopteri; order Syngnathiformes; family Syngnathidae; genus Dunckerocampus; species Dunckerocampus dactyliophorus. Next base: position 2,902,380 of record NC_072836.1, on the reverse strand, counting down.
TTCATTCGTCAGTCACACTAATTAGCTTGTTGATGGACAGAGAAGACCAGTGAGAGACTCACCTTCACAGTTCTCCAGGAACTGAATGCACTCCTGCACCACCACACCCTTCAGCGTGATGATGTGTTTGGACATGTTCTCCAGCAGAGACAGGAAACACCGCTTGGCATAGAACCACGTGTCTGTCCCCAGCTGCACACAACAACAACGATTAGGCATCTTAATAACTGGCTGGCCGTGAAAGGGGTGTGGCCTACTGCTCCTGGAACTAATTAAATTATAGATTAGATTAGATGGAACCTTATTGATCCCCTGGGCGGGTGCCTTCAGAAAAGTTAAGGTTCCAATAGCAGCAACACCATACGTAGTACACAGCACACAGAGAAAACAGATACAATTGTATCATAAAGTAGGGATAAAAAAAATAGTGGCAACCTTCTTGTTGTAAGGCTCCAGGCTCTTGATGACACGAGAGATGCCAAAATCATAGTGGCCCTTAGCGCAGTACAAAGTGCTGAAGACAAAGAATATAAATAAATATTTCAGATGTTTTTTACCCCCGCAGGATCGACAGCCTGCTAAAACTCACCCGATCACCAGGTTGACGATGCATAGGTGGAAGACTTTCTTGTCTGGGTCGTCATAGGAGATCTGCTCCTCTTCCTTCTCGATCTTCCTCATCAGCTCCTCAGCCTGGTGGAGCATGAGGACGTGAAGACAATAGAAGACACGTCTTATTCAAGTCCAACAGTCCTGCATGTTGAGTACCTCTTCATTCTGGCTGGTCATGATGTAGGACACACACAGGTTCGCCAGGACCACCGCGCTCACGTTCAAGATCTACATAAACACACACGGTTTGATGGATCCTTAGTTTCAGCTGCAGGATTCACAAAACATTTTAGACAGTTCTCAATCTCACCAAAGGATGCGAAAACATGCTCATGATCATACCTGGCAACACCAGCGACAGGATGTATTCAACTTAAAAAATTAGAAACTAATAAAAACGGGAGGTTGCTGTGAAAGAAGGGTAACATAGGGTAATTTCCCAATGAGGTTCATCTGGTCTAACATTCATACATTCTAAACAGACCTTTTCAGTCAGGTACAAAAAAAGTAGCCAACTCTGGTCAGTAAAAAGAGCTGTTTAGAATGTAGGAAGGGTAATTTCCCGTTGAAAACGAGAGGGTTGACAGGTATGCTCATAATTACAGGTGCAGAATATCTTTTTTTTTCAAACCAATAGCTTCCAATAGCTTCTCGAGACCGATATGACAGATATCTTTTTTATATCTACTTCTTAAATTTAGATTTCACTGTAGTTTGTACACACAAGGACTCAAAGAAAATTTTAATTTGACCAACTGTGCCTGTTGATTTGTCCTAATCAAATATTATGACATTACTACTATCACATCACTACTATTAGGAGAACCAGAGTATACATGTAGAGTGGAGGGAGCCACCTGCTGTGGCCCAGCAAAGTGCTCTATATTCAGACACATGTTCTGAGCAGCCGGTGTGACGCCGTGGAGGTCTCTGGCAAACCTTTTGCACTTTTCAAACACCGCAGGTCAACATGCCCCCGGCGTAGCGTTTCAGGTGGCTGATAAGGTTTTTTGTGTGCTATTATGTTTTTTTTCCCCTCTCATCGCAGAGCATTTGGTACAAATAGCACACGTAACGTATCGGAAACAGTGAATGTTTGTTTACAAGCGATCTCAGGAGAAGTTCCAACAGGTCGTTAACATCACAGGCAGGAGAAAAAAGGAGCACTTGATTTGCTCACCCGCATAGTACGGGCAATCTCGCGAGCTATTTTTATTAATTATCATGCATCCCTACTCATAATAATAATTTCTTGTGCTTTTGAAATGTTCTGACAGCAGGATTCTTTTGAAGACACAAAAGCAACACTGCAAACAGAAAAAAGCACAAAAAGACACCACACAGCTGCTGGGTCTACTTTTACCGAAGGTTTGCACGTGCACGGACACTCCTGCACGCTACACTGTTCCACCTGTACACAAATGCAAACTGTCAGCTGACCCCACGCTGCATTTAGCTCCAGCCACATTGTCCACGTGTCACTCACATTGTTGTAGTGCTTCTTGACAATGGGCTCGTAGAAGCTGATGGCCTCCTTGTACTTGTTCTGCATGAAGAGCACGTGGGCCACATTCAGCTTCCACGTGTCGTCCTCGTTGCACACCTCCATCGACTTGTGGAAAATCTTCTCCACCATCTGGAAGTTCTCCCGGTTCCAGTAAATCTTGGCCTGGGCCATCAGAACCACAATGTACCTTGGCAGAAAAGCAAAAAAGCAGGATGGTCGGAGGTGCACGCCATTCTCGCAAGTACGCCTCTTATCTATGTGTTTAAATGTTACCGCAAGAGATGAGCATGATGTTCCCCTACACTTTCATTACAGTTCATGCAATGTGTGTGTGTGTGCGTGTGCGTTCTCACTTCTCCTGCATTGTGTCATACTCGTGCAGGGCTTTCTTCTGTCCTTCGTCATCCCGAACTGCCTTGGCCTCCTGCAGCTGAAAACATTCAGCAAACTTCATGTAAACAATGTCATATTGTTTATATTTAGATATCAAAATAAGAGTATACAAGACATTAAAGTACAGAATTTCCCACATTGATTTATTTGTAGCAGGCACTACTCGTTTGCCCCTGCTCATAAAACACATTGTAACGCACCTGGTCTGTCAGAGAAGAAGAAAGTGTAGCAGGAGGGATCAGTGTTGCCAACCTAGCCACTTTGTAGCTACGTATATTTCGCCAGTAATATGACCCCTCTAGAAACCCTTTAAAAAATCAACTAGCGACAAATCTAGTGAAACTTTTGACGACTCTGACATGAAAGCACGTATCGCTCTTCTCAACAAGCAGTGGGTGCTGCTGTGGACCCCTCCCCCATTTAAAGCACTCACAGAGTGCTCTGTCAAAATGGAAGCAAGAGAAGAAAATTCATTTTCAGTTCCAAACATCTACGTTTTGATTTTCATGTTTTTTTAATTCACTTTTCGCTAATGCGTCATGTCCAATTATGCAAATTAGATGATTATTTGACAACGTTAAATAGATTGCAGTTCTGTGGGAAGTACAATAAGGCATAATAAAGACAAAAAGCTCGTAAAAGTACAGAATGGAAGCGGATGAAAAGCATGCAGACAACCTGCTTGGCCAGCTTGCGTAACTTCTCGGTCATTTTGCCAATCATGTCATCAAACTTCCTGAATGCCTGTCAGAAATACACACACGTGATTTTTACTCGTGTAATGTCAGCAATATGCACCTGCAGGGTGCTACTGTACCTCCTCCGGTGCAGTCTGGCAGGTCAACAAGGCATCAAGAAACTCATATTCGTACTACAAAAAACAAAAATAGCCATCACAAGTCACAAGAAATGTAAGGACAAACACACACTGCAGAATGTATTATGTTAACTAAATACTGTATACCACGTGGGTTCCATGAGAGCAGTGGATCTTACCGGAGAGAGCAATTTATAGGTGAGGTGGGCGTTCTCTGCCAGGACGTCGGCTGCCAGATCAAAATACTGCCAAGAGGAGCGACCGAGTGAGATGATGTCCGCTAACGTTTCAATGTCTTGACTCTGAGCGCACCTCATGTTTGCAGTACAGCAGCAGCAGGTTTCCAAAAGTGACGGGAGGGAAGGACGGCTGCTGTAGGAGGAAGGCCAACTTCTCAAAACCTTGTGACGGCTTGGAGTCCATGTTGAGCAGCGCCTGATTGTGGAGGGTCACCGTGTCCAGCTCCTGCATGTGTCCAACATCACAACAGCAATATATGTACTTGAATGTCTTCTTGTGATATTGTCCAAGTTATGGTACATGACTATCAGTACCTCAGTCAAGTCTGTCATGTGACTCATCCAGAACATAAAGTATGTATATGATCACATAAATAAAGAGAAAACCTGCAGTGGCAGCATACAGTCTGTAATACATGCCACTAGAGGGCACTGGTGGTGCACCTCTAGAACAAACAGGACAAACGACAGTGTACAGCAGACACATACACGCACGCGCAGACACTAACGCGCACACACAGTAAGACTTGAGGGGACAATGGTGGCTACCTCCTCTGATCGTGGCGGCATGTCTGTCAAAGCCTCCTGAGCTCCTTTCACTGCAAATGAACATTTGGTAGTCAATGCATCGTTTATTTACATGGAAATATTGAAAATTGAAGCGTAAATTAAAAATATTCAGCACGTTTAAAAGGTGTAAAATGCTGTTTCCTAAAGAAAGGTTTCTCTGTGAAAGGCTACTGAATGTGCAAAGCAATCTATGGGTGTGATAGACGTCTTCCATCTGTCAATCAAAGCATGTAGACTGCATTGACTGTGGTGATGTTTCCAGAATGCTTTCTTGCCGCTGTGTGACTTTTGTTTGGCTGAGCGAGTGAATGGAGCTCTTACGGTTCTTCAGCTGGTATTCGATGGCAGCTTTGAGGTTGAAGGCTTCGATGAGGGCAGTCTGATGCAACACCAGCGTATTGCCCACACTGCGCACGTCGATGCCCTCGGTCGTCAGACCCACGCTCAGCTCTGACATAGTGGAAGAAAATGCATTGAAGGTCATCATTACCTTGCAGGCCTGAAACTCCAGAAACATCAGCTTGTTACCTGGATGTTCCCTGATGCCTCGCTCGATGATCTCACCAATGTACTTGAGGGCCTGGGCGTAGTTGCTCAGTCTGTAGTAACACAGCGCAATGTTGTACGACAGTGCTGGCAGAAAATAAAGAAAGGAGTCAATAATAAAGACTTTATCAGGTGACACAATGATCAAAGTAGATGGACAACGGCAAAATCAGCGGCTGCAAATGTCAAGCCCGGTGTGTGTGTGTGTGTGTGTTTGATTACCAGGCACGTATCCCAGCAGCTGCATGGCTGATGTGAATTTCTTGCAGGCGTCCTCATACTTGGCATCCTGGTAGAGCAGGCAGCCCATGTTGTAGACGTAGTCTGGGTCCTCCTGGGGTAGCTGCTCCACCAGAGACTGCACACATGGAACGATGCTCATTATGTGAACACTGCTACACACAAACACACACAAAACATGTCAACTAACAATGTTACCTTGGCAGCGGAGTAATTCTCCTCAAAATATTTGATGGAGGCCTGCAACTTGATCATCTGCGGAGGACGAAGAAGCAATGAATACTTTTGAGAAGTTTCTACTGTGTGGAATAGTGTAAAATTTGTTGTACAAATGTGTAAGACAAGAAGCCAATGGACCTTAATATGATTAGTGGCCGTGTCCAGTGCAAAGGAGGCCTTGGTGGCCTCAGCGTACGCGCCCGCTTTGTACAGGCTCTGGGCGTAGTACACCTTGTACTCCTCCACCTCCGGGTGCAGTTGGGTGAGCTGCTCATAGCACTCTGCGGCGCTGCTGAAGTCTTGGACGTGATAGTAGCAGAAGCCCAGCAGAGAGAGTGCAGCTCTGGACTGAAAGACATGGAAGGAAAAACAACATGAATTAACAAAATAACATTTTGTCACAACAGTGGCATTTAGCGACTTTCCAATCTGTGACTTACCCTTGTGTGTTTCTGAAGTTGGCTGTTTAAGATGTGAATGGCCTCAACATACTGACTGTCCTTAATCTGCAAGACAAAATTTATTACCAGCAATTTATTTACTCCTTGGGCCATAAACATACTGGTCCTGTCAATTGCTTCGTGAGCATCATCACAAGAAGGTAACTTGAAGTAGCTAACAAACTCGACAAACGTCTTAAACTGTAAATTTAATGTATTTAGTGGATATTTCTGTAGTGTATCTCAAGAAAAGCTCATGCATTTAAATTATTTCTGAAGTAGTTTTAACTACTAAGTCGTTGCCTATGAATACTTAGCTAGGAAGCTAAGCTAACCAGCCGACTCCCGCGACAGGACTTCATATTCTTACCAGTTTGTAGATGGTTGCCGTGTATTCTCCGTCTTTTATCGTCATCATGATTCCAAACGTGCAGATTTCACTAATCTAAACAAACCAAAATTCAGTCAATTCCCGAAATACCGGCGACTCCAGATAGCTGCTGTGCTATCTTCGCAGCAAGCGGACTTGTGTTACCTAGCAACCTTTGACAGGAAGTACCAGCTTTGACTGACGTGTGCGCCAGCCAACCGTCTTTCACGATACTGCTACGTAGAGCTGCCTTATACACAAACTATATATTTTTTTTTTTTTACCGTTTGAGTCACTGTGCAGCACTGTTGTCACCTTCCATTAAACCAGGAGGGTTTAATTTGGAACAAAGTAACGACTTAAGTTAAGTTTAGTTTGGCCTTAGAGTGAAATTGTACTATATAAAAGAACAACAAACAAAGCATGTTTTGTGTTAAATGTAGGCTTAGTTTAACCACAAAATCCACCAATGATGTCACTTGAAAAAGAACATCCAAAAAAAGCATTTAAACTAAACAAGGTGCTGGAGCCTCGCTCTAACCCAACCCACACTGGACTCACCGGCGGGTCTCCAAAATGATGTGGAGAAGTTCACCACAGTGTGTTTTTTACATTAGGTCTGCAGCAGCAGGGTGTGTTCTGACTTTTCATTTGCTGAGAGCTTAGTTGCTTGGAGTCAGAAGTGCTGAGAACAGAACAGAAGACAGGTCTTCATCTACAGTACGAGCGCAGGTACAGGAGTACAGAACATGAGTTTCATCTTTTTGTTGACTTTTGTCTTTTTACATGCTGTGATAGTTTGTGTACTTTTGTTTCACTTTTATGAAAGCAGGTTGGTTTGATAGTCGACTGTGCTTGGGAGGATTTTTACTTGAACGCAACCTTATTGGTCAGAAAGATGGCTGACTTCCTGTTTCTCCCAGATCATGGACCGAACAGTGAGCGTTGTGCTGGTGTTGCTGGCTGTTGCCACGGTAACCGTGACGGCACAGAGGCGACGCACCCAGACGGCGGCGGCGGCAAACACGGACGAGTGGAACTACAGGGATGGCTGTGAGCACCCAGATTTCCCTCTCTGTTTACTCTGGGTCAGAGTTCAATGATGTCAGAGGCAGAGGTGAAAGGTCAATTTTGGTAACGTACTGTGTATTCAAGTTTGAGTGGAAGTCAACGCGTTGGTCCGGTGCCACGGGGGGGCACATTTAATGTGACAAAAACGCTTGGTGGCATATTCTTCGATCTCTATGCTCATGCTAATGTAGCCCAATGATGCTAAAATATGATAGAACCAGAAGCAAGTGTAGCTTGGGCTTTTAGCTCGATGCTTACGTGTCCGTTCCACCCGGATCCCACATCGAGCTAAATTCCAGCGCTGTCAACCCGATGTCCCGCGCGACTCTTAAGATGTCAGGGAGGGAAGTTTACCAACGTACTCTAGCACAACTGCACCATCTGGCATCCGTTGCACCTAGCACTCACGACTCTCATTCGGTGGAGTCGTGGAGTGGAGTGGAGTGTGTGCAGTGGCGGACCAGACTGGTTACACCGGTGCCATGACCCGGATGAGATTGAGGTTCACAGGGTGAGTTGAGTTGACAGCTCTGGCTTTTTGCTCAATGGCTAGCGCTCTCAATTGCACGCATGTGTACACCAGACAAGTTACACGTCACGGGTGCGTTTTGCACCGCTCTCAATGTTGATCTGTGTCGTTCCAGCCGACAGGGTCAACATGAGGGGCGTGGCCAACCTGACTCAAATCCTGGACAACTGGAGGTTTGACATCCTGAACCAGATGAAAGGACTCCTGCAGAATGATCACCAGTCTCTGCTGCCCGACTATGCCAGGTACCAGCATATGCTTTCAACTGTTTACACCAGAAGAGCCCGGCCAAATCATCAAAAAACAGAACACGAGAACACGAGCCAGAGGGTCTCCAAAGGAATGTGGTCCTTCCTTGGGACCGAAAATAAATCCGGAGCTCGCTGGGTGCATCACCAGGGAGCAGGAACTGCAATTTGGAGTAGAAAATAGAAATGTGCAGTTATGAAATAAACAGTTTTCCAAAGGGAAGTCTGGTGTTTCCCGCTTCCTGCCACAGCTCGGAGGGCGAGACATTCTGATGGTCCAGTTGTTAAAATAACATCTCACTGCTCCAGCTTATTTTCTTTTTGCTCTTGTTTCTTTGTGCACTGTTGAACATACAAGAAGACATCTGGAAGCATTTGAATATCGTGCTCTTGACTTTGTTTACAGGATCCAGCCGCTATCCGAAGCTTTGGACGATCTCTACAAGGAGTTCAACGCCCTGAAGGCTCACCTGGGAGAACTGACAGAGAAGTTTACCGCCATAGAGACCTTCATGGATGAGGTAAAGGCGAGCAGGACCGCCGGAGCCAATCAAGCCCCGGCCTCAGCTCCAGTGACCAGACAGGCAGGGAGGAGGGTGGTGAGGAAGAAGACCACCACCACCGCGACCACCTCCTAAGCTGACGTGCTATATCATGCGTCCTCTGCTTTTAGAAAGAGATCTTTGCTAATATCAGCGTGGGTCTTATCCCAATAAACAAGTCAGGAGATGGTATCGAGTAAAAAGGAGGGAGGGAGTCTCCTCCAGCTCATCTCCTCTGGAAACGTTTTATCACAGCAAAAAGTCGACACACTTTGAGGGATTTGATTTGTTCGAGTTTGCTGTTTGAGCTCAGCTGAACATGCTGAAGCTCATCCAAGTCGGATTGTTTGGATGAGCTCGCTTCCGCTCTGCATTTGTTTCCTGCTGCATCGCACACACGCTCCAATTAACCAATAAACTCACTTTTTGCATCGACTGCTGGGTGTTGTTTCTTAGCGGATCAGTCAGTACGTTTCCATGCACACAACATTAACAGAATATAGTAAATGGAAACATAAAACCCTTTTTCAGATCGACAATTCTGAATCAAGGTCATTTTGCGGTTATTAAAATCGTATATACATATAATAACATTTAAAGGGTATATTTTTATTGTTTGTAGATGCTAACACAGCTCAATCTTAACCGCAATATTGTCTCCATGGAAACGTAGTGAATGACGAGAGTCCTTAGTTGTCCCTGAACCTTAATTCTTCATCTTAGCCAGCCGTTTCGGACAATTGTATGTTTCCAACTTTGTGGGAAGACTTTGGGGAAGGCCCAGCACATAAAGCAAGCTCCATACAGGCACGCTTGGCACAGAATGGACAGTCCTCTCAGAAAATGTCCCAAAACATCATCCCAACCTGAAAGCATTTGGGTTTTTCTGAGCGGTGACCCAGTTGGTATGACATCAGAGTCATGGAGGGAAACATTGGTAATCTCATTGACAGTAACAAACTGAGTGTAATCTGCACTTGCTCTCAATTCTCACTCCCTGCAGGAGATGCGGTGGTCCAGAGCGGACGAGGTCTGAAGAAGCTCACATATCGCATCAGCCGGCGCACAGGTTCCACCCAACCAAGGTGTCAGGTGATTTCCCTGACTAGCAGAGTGGAAAGGCGGTAACTGAGTGAAGGCAGCAACTCAGGACGGTGCTGACAGAAACATACAACCATTTACCTCTCCTGCTTTAAGCATCATCATGGGCTGGACACAAAATCAATATGCTTTGACACCACAGCAGGAAGATGGGTGGAGAATTGTGACAAGTCGACTGACAGATGCTGGCTAAATTCTATCCACATCAAAACCCCTTCACAACTTTTTGTCAGTGCCACAAGTATGATCTGGAGACAACACAAACCAACAGGAGTTCATCAAACCAAACGCCTACCTCACTAGGAACACACAATGTAACTGCACCATACGGACTATGCAGGTATCAAAATGAACACTTATTACATGCAAACATTTTTTTAATTCTAATTTACAACCCGCAAGACATGCTGGGAAGCCCACATAAGCACACTTTCCCAACCGGAAGTTACCCAGCATGCCTTTTGGGTTATAAATGAGTATAAAATAGTATTGTTTTGCATGTATATTCGTGTGTAGAGTTGTCCCTCACCACTTTGCGGTTCAAACATCACTCCCTCACTCTATTGAGGTTTTTCAAAAATTCATTAACGAATAAATGATCACTGTTAGGTTGCAGCAGTTAGGTTCGTGGTTGACTATGGCCTATTTTTAGTAAAAAAATATTTAAATGAAAGTCATATGTAGTATTCAGGTCACTACGCATCAGTAATGTTACATTGATGAGACATTACCTTGCATTATATTACCTTAACTGGCAATATAGAGCCAGCCATGGATGCAAAGTCCAACATGACATAGTGGGGGAAAAAAAGTTCTCCTCTCATTCTGTGTGGAAGTGGTACATTTTTGGCTTCTTACTTTGTCCTTTCCCACTCCGTTTCAAACTCTGTTTAGAAAAAATACATTGGAGGCTAACTAGTTAGCTCGGACACTTGCTATGCTTAAAGTGGCGGCCGTCTCTTGTGTCCCTTCAGAGATCCCCATAGCCTGCACATAAGAGTTGCGCAATGTCGTGTAGAGCCTGGATGGATGCAGCATAACCCAAGCTTGGTGAGAGTGTCAAAAGCAAACATTTTTATGGACCTCTCATTTACTCGCAGTTGACCTAGGAACGGAACCCCCACGAATAGCAGAGCTCTGCTGTACATTCATGTTCGCAATAAAGACAAGGCAAAAGAAAAGTTTGTTCATTTATGAGATTGCTCCTCCTGTGAGCTGATGAATGATAGCCAACAAGCATCAAACATCAGCAGGGTGAACCGGGTCAGTGGAGCCAACTTACCCTGGCCGGTGAGGCTTGCTGTGGGACAGGATTGCATGTTTGTGTGAACTGAGGTCACAATTTTTACTTTCATTTTTTTGTGCAGCTTCATATGGACTTTTCACCGTGAAAAAGTGAATCAGTTCTTCCTTGTATCAAACCAGCGTTAAATTTAATTAAAATTGCTTCACAACCTCAACATACAAGAACTTACCAACAAAGCCAAACGTTCTGCAAAATAAGAACACGCAAGTGACAAAGTCCCTTCACAGATGAATAAGAAGGAAGTGGTTTGTTTCAAAAATGAACATTGTGATGTGTTATCTGACTAAAGGCTCCACTGAGGGTTCCGCTGAGCCAAGCAGAGAATTCCACAGACAAATGGCAGATTTTAACCAGGTGCACCCGAGGAAAACTGGCTTTCTTTCACGCCGTGATTCATCGTCTCACCATTATTGGCTCGCCTCCCTCGACCGCCCCGCGAAACGGCGGCGCTGCTCACATTTCAGTGTCAGCGGGGCATCAGATCAATAACAAATTTCATGCTTTGTGGTGTCAGCGACATGCTGCACTGCTGACGCCACCGCCGCTCAGAACCTCCGAACTAAACATCACACAAGGAGGCACCCCGCTGAGAGATGCTTCTTCTCAGCGACCTCACACAAAACGACGGCCTTGTCTCACGTTGACCTCCAGGCCTTCATCGTACGTCTCCGTCACGCGTTGCTATTGATTTGGAACTTACAGCACCTCCTGAGACAGAGGTCAAAGGATCGACCCTCCAGTCGAAATATGGTAGGCTGTGGCTGATGTCATCATCTAATTTGCACAAATCGGCCATGATTCATTTGCATGTACAGTTGTCCCACGTTTATCGCAGTTAATTGGTTCAAGGGCCAACCACAATAAGTGAATTTCCGCAGAGCAGGTGCGTATTAGGTGTGTTAAGAAGCTCGGTTGCACAGACAGTCCCATTATAATGTGTTGAAGAGCAAGGACAAACAGGGAGCATCAAACAAATGAATGTACGGGAAACACTGGAGTAGTTAGAATGTGTGTTATTAGATTGTGTAGCGAAGGCAGGCAGTGTGTGCGCAGTCAGAAGGTGACCTCGGCGTGGTGTTGATGTATTTTGTAGTATGAGCGAGCGTAAAAGGCATCAGGCTGCGCTGGGATGATTGCATCATTTTTCCCAGCCGACTTTCCCTTGCAGTTTCAATTTTCTTGCTTTCAGTGAGACGCTCAGAAAGTAAAGAGACTTGTGCGGACTGTTTGACTCCACAGAAAAGTGTCCACTCGAGGGAGGAGGGCGTTGATGTGAGGGGGTGGCCTTTAGCTTCACATGAATAACCAAGTCAGCAAGAAAAGCAGGATATTTCTACTTGGACTCTCCCGGGGAGAAGGACGGTGACAGCTCCGTGTTGGGACGTTCAAATGGAAGCTGCAGCATTCAGCAGAAGGATGACATCATGCGGGATGTGCGACGGGAAGACACCTTTGCAAAACGACACCTGTGCTCGGCTGCAAGCACGGAAGCCGAGCGCAAGAAATGCTGTTTGAATGCGCCACAGCCGAGCAATACGGTCGGGGAGAAATAAGCAATAAAAACCTTTACAAGCCGGCAGGATTGCTTTTGTTAAGAGGGCTATATCTCTCTCTTGACAACCTCTCACTATACTGCAACAACACTTGCAGCCATCACTACGCTAATTTGTTATATGTCATCAGCACATACACGCAAAGAATTTCTCTTCCACTCAATGTGGATATCACAACAAATGACCAAAAATGCTCACATGCAACAAGATTATATGAACTTCAATGACAGCCAACATATCAACACTCTGTTCACAAATGGTGACGATGACTGCAGTGTTTCCCATATGTTCATTTGCTTGTGGCCGCTCGCCACTAATACATTTGGACCACCACAGATAGACTTGGTGCTAACTTTGTTTTTTTTTTTAACCTGTGATTTGTCGTTACATCGTAACACACAACCTCATACGCACATTCCACACCTGACCTGGTCATACATTATAATGCATTTGTTCTCGTATTGTATTGTATTTGTACTTTATTTATCCCAAAGCGGGGAAATTCACTTGTTACAGCAGCAAGCAAGATACGCAAGTAAAGAGTACAGTGTAAAGAATGCATATTGACTACAACATGGTTCAGGTGGTGCAGGTGTTGTAGAGTCTGACAGCGGTCGGTATGAAGGACCTGCGGAACCTCTCCTTCTTACACCGTGGGTGTAACAGCCTGCTGCTGAAGGAGCTGCTAAGGGAAACAACAGTGTCATGTAGCGGGTGAGAGGTTCTCCCTCACTATATCGTGTTTAAGAAAAAAAAATCCTAAATGTTCGCCATTTTGTGGTTGAATATGGCCTATTATTAGCAAAAAAACATTGAAAGACAAGTTTTATGTAGTATTGTGGTGGCCAGGCATCAGTAATGTTATGAGGCATGACGTTAGATTACATTACCTTTCACACTGCCCAGCCAACATGCCATGGCCGTCATCAAGTGAAACAAAGGTTCTCCCCTCATTCCATGTGGAAGTGGGAAGTTTTTGTCCTTCTTCCCCTCTCCGTTTGAAACACTAAGTTTAGAATAAATCCTGTAAATTGAAGAGGCTAACTATTTCAATATTCAAGATTCAAGAGTTTTATTGTCATATGCATGGTAAAACAGGCAGTTATACTATGCAATGAAATTCTTATTCTGTTCAATTCTCCCAAGAAAAGAAAGAAAACACAAGAAAAAGAATAAGAACATCAGAAACACATGTACCAATAAATTAAGCAACAACAACAGAGGAGACATTAATACAAATAAATAAATAAACAAAATAAATAAATAAATAAACAAATAAATAAAGTGCTATGAGTTAGCTCGCTAGCTGGCTATGCTAGTGGCGGCCGTCTGTTATGTCCCTGTAATGACTATTGGAGCGTTATTTCATGTCGATAGGGCTCTAATAATGTAACCCGTATTTCGAAAGCCAAACAGGTTTTCCATGCTGTAACTATGAAAATATTCCTTTTTTAAAATATTGAATCCTACTTCGCGGACATTCACCTATTGCGGTCGGTTCTGGAACCAATTAACCGCTATAAACAAGGGACGGCTGTAGTTAGACATGAATGTTTTTTTGGTTTTTTAAATCGCCCATGCATGCTGTAACGCGTAAATAAGTTTTAAAAACATGAGATCATTTTGCGTGTGCAATCACCACACATCACAAGAGCAGGCATGGCATCTGTAAAGCTGAAGATAATGGTGGGGTTTAAAGACACAGTGCTGCTGTGTGCAGTGTGGACGAGGGGCTGAAACGACAGCTACATTTAATTTCATTATCAGACACCTTAAGCCTATTAAATGCCTGGTACTTTCTGCAGTTGAGTAAGGAAAGGCCATTTCACTTGTGTCATTTCATGCCACAATATGAAGAACACAGAAGTGAATATGAATGAGGTCTTTGACGTGATTGCAGTGTTGTGTATATGTCATACATGTTCCGGGCGAGTGCTTCATGTTGACATGAGCCCCATGCAATCACTCCTCTTTCATCATTTGCTGCAAAAACATCCTGGAGGGAATGTTGGAGTATTAGCTCCATGGGGAGACGAGGCTTGTGTTGCTTGGCTAAACAATTTAATAACAATCGCAAGCTGTAATGAATCAAATGAAGCGTGAAAAACAATACGGGACTGAATAATTCAGACAAAAATGCTGGCACAAACATGAGAGCTGCACTTTGAATCTTCATGCTGTCCTCGCTCATCAGGAGATCACGAGAAACGTCTCCCTTTCTGAGTTAATACACTTTGACTGCTTCTGTTTCTCGTCTTTTGTTGCTTTGTGATCAGACAGCACCTTCGGCCTCCCTGAATGGGTTTGTCTTCTTCTTCCTCGCTCATGCAAACAAAGTGAGGCAGGCAGTGTAATCCTTCCTCCATCTCCCTGTCATGGCCTCTAATCCAAGTCCCAGATGCCTCGGAATCCTTGGCCAAACGCCGCGCGGGCGTGTACGCGTGCTCGGCACTCTGACTGAAAAACATTTGGCCTCTGGAACCTGAGAGAACAGCACGGTGAGCATGTGGTCGGCGCTGCAAGAAGGGTTGGATCGGTGTCTGAAACCTTTCTGTGTGGACATGCCTGTGAATATTCTCATTCATCCAGGTCTTTCTATCCTCAGGGCACTGAATCCATCGCAGCTGGACTGTTCATCTTGCCTTCGGAAACGATTCATCAGTTCATGCTCAAAGACTAGATAGGATAGCTCTAATCTGAGGGGATGGTGTAGCATCTCGGTGTTTATCCTCTAAGGTAGAAGAATTCCCCTAAACATGAATGGTTTTACTCTCTGCCTTGGAGGATAAATACTGTCCTAGTACTGTCCTATCTAGTCTCTGAGCATGAACTAATGAAACCTCAAATGAGAGGCAAAACGAGCTGTCCTATCTAGCCTTTGAGTATAAACTAATGAAACCTACTCAGATGAGAGGCAAAATAAGCTGTCCTATCTAGTCTTTGAGCTTGAACAAATGAATTCCACTCAGTTGAGAGACTAAGCGAGCTGTCCGATATAGTCCTGGAGCATGAACTAAAAGCAAAACAAGCAGTCTTATCCAGTCTTTGAGAACAAACAGATGAAGCCTGCTTGGATGAGAGGCAAAACGATCGGTCCTATCTAGTCTTTCAACAAGAACTGATGAAGCCTACTCGGATGAGAGGCAAAATTAGCTGTTTTATCTAGTATTTGAGCAAGAACTGATGAAGCCTGCTCAAATGAAAGGCAAAACAAGCTGTCCTACCTAGTCTTTGAGCACAAACTGAAGAAGCCTGCTCGGATGAGAGACGAAATGTCTTGTAAGAACGGTCCAGTTGCGATCAACCCAATGCCCTGAGGACTTTCTGTATGGAGTTAGTGTTTTCTTTTTGTGCTTGTGTGGGTTTTCTCCAGCTACCCAGAGTGTCCAAAACATTTATCTTAGGCATCTTCTCGCTCAAAGTCAGCTGGGACTGAACAGTGCTTTAAAAAAATGGATGGATGAAAGAGGAAACTCTTGCAGACCTTTGGACGAGATTCAAAAGGAAGGAATGGCCACAATCGTCCAAGCTAAACTGCTGAACTTGTCGTCATGGAGACGTTGGAGGCAGTGAGACTTCTTTTGGAGTGACTCAGCGATGACACACGCACATCCTGAAGCGTCTGCGCTCAAATATCTGACAGGCGAGGTGACGTCTTCACGAGTCCACAGGAGGCCGGTGTCACCCCGCAAGGAAATGTTACTCAAAAAGAAAAGGACACTCATTAGCCGCGTGTTTCCTGTCTAGGTGATCCACGCTCGGCTGACATTTACAGGAGACGCGGCCGCGAGGGGGTCGCACGCCGTCTCTCAACAGGAAGGAGACCCGGACAGGGGAGGACGGGAAAAAGACGTTTTCTTAGTTTGACCGCGACGGAACGATCAGTGCTCTGTTTGACTTTGTCTGTGTTTGTTTGGTGTTTGCTTGTAAAAAACACTTAAACCTTATTTTAAAAGCTCTTAATTCCCACTGCCTTGAACTCACCTTGCAAAATGTGAAATATGTCTTTTATTGTGATTTTTTTTTACCGACTTTGCATAAATGAGATGTGTTTTTTGCAGAAAAAAAGCTGCATTTTCTGGGGAAACTTTTTTTTTTTTTTACCATAAATCCACAAATTTGTGGGGCTGTGATGTTGTATTTTTTTTATTAATTTGTGGATTAAATCCATTCTTTTCACTATTCTTTATAGTTTAGTTAACTTGATATTGCGTAGGAGTCCACAGATCTGACTCCCCTTTTCCTCCATTCACCATTGTTGTTATGTCTTTTCGAGCGTGAGTCTCTTCAGGGCTCTGATTAGCTAAACTCATCTTAACAGTTTGGGGTTACAGCGCCACCTGTTGCTTTGGCATGCTAATGTGTTTCATTATATTTGTTGCGGTGTTGACCATGGAGTGAGGAATTCAAGAGTCATGAGTGGGTGTGATGTGTGCTGTGAAGCCAGCAGGTGCTTCAATGAAGGGATCTCAGTGGAGTCATGTGATGCCACACACACACACAGTAAGCAAAGCAGCTGTGGTCAGTGACAAGTCAATGAGCGGGTGAGAAGTGCTGTGTGAAGGCAGCAGGTGCTTCCATGACGAGCCTCCATGGAGGAGAAGCTTTGATCCAATCACTTCCTGCGGAGGAAACATCTGGTCCTGGTGACACGGACCACCTGGCTCTCTTTAAGGAGCTGCTTATTGATGAAATGACTGCCATTGTGTGTGTGTGTGTGTGTGTGTGTGTGTGTGCGCTCACCTCATAAATAATGTGTTATTACTGTCCCGGCGAGGTCTGGGAGTGTGTGTGCGTGTGCTCATGCACGTGTGGGAGGTGTTTCATTATTCCGACGATTCGCCGCTCGGTGGAAAGCAGCTGAGACGTGATGCGGGTTCGAGACCCTGATGGTTCAAGTCTGAGCTTGCGCTTCCAAAGTGGAAAAACAACGACACGTTTCCCTGCAAGAAAAAAACAAGAACTTAACACAATCAGCCAGTCTGGATTTTTGTGTCCTCTAAGCTTAAACAAGGGTACCCAAAGTCTGATCGATTATGTTGTTAATGTTTAGACTTTTTTCTTAAATAGTTTTCATACATTTTCTTTTTGTAATATTATATCTTTATTCACATAATATTTTTACTTTATCCCCATAATAAAAGAGCGCACTCTCACCTCTCAATTCGTGTGTATCTGATGAGGACGCTCGTATCTTCTTCCACTGTGGAACACAGGTAAACAAGATGGCCGCGGCGCTCCGTCGCGGATGAAGATGCGACTGTCTTCATCACATACACACGAATGGAGAGGCGACAGCGCGCAGCGACACGGCGGGAGACAAATATAACGCCGAGCGATTTGTGAGGACTGATTTTGTATTTTTTTATTTGCATTTTTATGATGCAAATGAACAAATATTGTTTTGAGAAGCTCTTAAGAAACTCTTTAAATGACACAGCAACTAAGCAGAACTACGTTCCTTGTCACGGAAATCTGACCAGAACTGGACTCGCGGGACTAAATGGGGGAATAAGTCACTGTTCATAGTGCACTGCTGATAGGGATGTCATACAACTTCATGTAAAAAAATCCAAACTATCCCTTTAATATGTCGATTATTGTGGTTGTCAATTGCAGCTGTGTTGAAATGTACTGAGAGCTGTGTGTCATGTTTGGGTTATACAGTTATATAGCTAGACACCCTTTTTAATCAATTACCAATACAATTAAGCAAGAAAACTTTAAAAAAATGGAAAAAGAGAGCAAAAAGGCGTAATTTAAAAGGAAAAATTTGAAATGTTGAAGATCAACAGCTGCCGTGGTCCAAGCAGTCCAACCAGAAGCTGTATTTATTCTACACTTGATCGAACTTTCTTAAGATTTGTCAGATCGAAACATGGTCGCTGCATATGATTTCAAAACAGGTGATATTACTGACTACTTGACTCGTCCAATTCACTACTTCCTGAAACTGCATTCTAAGCATCATGAGAACTGTAGTTCTTTTTGCCATAAATGAGCTGCATTATTGTTTAAGCCGCAGGGTTTTACAGAAAAGCCCCCACGTCCTTTGATTTTTCAGATTTTTAAAAATTATTTATATTGGTGATCAATATTAATAATAAAAGTATTTTGTCTCGTTTCTCATAATGCTGCGACTTAAAAAAAGATGCCTTTTTTCTTTATTATTTCAACTTTATGCTACTAATGTTATTTTTCCTCATAATATTGACATTTTTTTCTCATTAGATTACAACTTTTTAAAATGTGTTATTTTATTTATTTTGATTTAAATATTTTGACTTATTCTTGTAAGATTGCTGTTCATTTTTTCATTTTTGCTGTTTAAAAAAAAAATCATTTAATTATAATATTTTTAAATGTGCTACGGGCCAATAAAAAGGATTGAGGTCCTATGGCAAAAGTATGTTATTGTTATTATATTGCATCAAGACGTCAATATTCCACAATGTCAGTTTTTACGTGGTGATTGCAGGAGCTAAAACAAAAAGTATCAGTGCTCTGTGGATGATATGAGGAGTGAGCTGACTTCCTCTCCAATAAAGCTAACCTAGAAGAGTAAATCAAAGTCGCCTTTTGTATTCCATGACCACTGCCTGATGACGACTGTGGCGGCTCATCTAATGAAGCAACACGTGTGTGTGTTTACGTGTGTGTGGAGGTCGTTGATCCAGCACACATCTCAGCCCTAATTTGATTAATTCTGCCCTGGTGGCATTGGACGCCTAATTTAAACAAGGTGAGCTTTGAGAGGACACGCTCGCCCTCCTCAAGGACGCCAAAGAGTGGCAGCGTTTCCGCCTCTTTACGGCCTGCATCCCGGATAACGAGACGCTTTTGACGGATGCCAGGAAATGACAACACCCTTTCTCTACTGATGTTGGAGCCTGCTGGTGTTCTTCCACAGCAAACTCATCCAAGCATGCCTTTAAGGAGCATGCTTTGTGCACCTAGCGGGTCCTCCCAAGATGAAGAATTAAGATGCAGTGTCATTAAAAGTTAAAAGCCAAAAAGCCTCAGACTTCTTTCTGGAAGAAAGTGGAAGCAGAAAATGGAAGAAAGTCGGTCAGCAATGTTTCCTATCTGTTAATGAAGTCATTTCCCGTCCACTCGGCGGCTCGGGATTGGGCTCTCTGGCGGCTGATAAGGAAGGAAAGCCGTAATTGAAATTGACCAATTGGCCGTCAGCTGGCGCGACAGCTCAGACAGTGTCATTATGGGATGGAGCGGGGATTTACCTGCATTGTATCCCAGCATGCACTGCTCCCAAGACCACACCAACCGTCACATGAGAGCTCAGTAAAGACAGCATCACATGCACACACATACATGGTGGCTTGGGGTTGCTGCGCCATGTTGGCTGCTGGGGGGCCGGGCTGTCTGGTGGGGTGGGGCTTGGTCTTGCTCGTGGGGACCGTGGGCCTGGGTGACGGGTGGGGTTTTTTTTTTATGGGGAAACACAGGGGTTTGCGCCGTGTGGGCTGGTGCTGGGTGTTACATCTCTGCCGCCCGGACCTCTATCGGGTGGGGGAGAGGCGATGCCTCCTTCGCCCCTGGGCGGGGTGGTCCTGTGTCGGGCATGGGGTGGCCTGAGGAGCGTTTTTAATATATGTTTTTTTCGGAGCTATTGCTAATGTTATCTGTATGACATCATAATTCCCTGATATCAGACCAATCCTTCTCCTGCACCCAATAGTATATAAGAGTCGAGGTCGCAACAACACATACAAAAAACATGCACAAAAAAAAAAAAAAACACAAGAAGCGCACGGATTTTTGAGCCGTAGAGACAGAGGTTCTTTGTCTTGCCAAACAAATGCTACCGTTGCTTACGTTTTTTCCAGATTGCAAGACAAACTTATGCACTTTGTAGTGTACGTCTCTGTACGGCCAACGTGTGCCTGTCGTACGTTTTGCTGGTGTCAGGTTTGGCCAAAATGTCCATTTTTTTCGTACCTCGCACTTGCGGACTCCTATGTGTGTCATGCGCCACACGTGCACCCCACATTCGTAATAAGTGTGGCCAACGGACGCTCAAATGTTCACGTCCCCCATGCACGTTAAAAAGATCTTACGCCTTCATGGTTACCAAAACTATGTTCGCTACAAAAATAAAAATAAAAATTGCGCAGCGATTTGGGGCATGACGAAAATCCCATGGCCAAAAAAAAAAAAATCGTATGTTCAATTGCGATCTAAGCTTAACTCAACACTGCTTCATTTTTTTACGCTTGTATGCCAATTCAGACTCAGTACTCATATGGGATTTCATTAGCTTGTGTACCTAATGAAGCGATTTCTCCAGAAGATTCAAATGAGGAAAGGATGTGAAAATGTTTATTATTCAAGGAGGCCAGCAGAGACGTTGGCCAGTGGCGTGAATAAACGAGCCACACGGGAGCCGGCCGAGGCGAGACGGGACGGCAGGTGTCGACGCACCCTGCACCTGAGAGCCGGCTCATTTTCAGCCCATAAAAGCGGAACGAAGCAGGTGTGAAATTAAACGGCAATTTGCGACGCCGAGCGTTGGCCCGTGATACCGCTTGGGCCCTCTGAGGGCTGGATGGATGGCGAGGGTTTCACTGACATGGCGGCACGGCTCATTAGGAGGCGGACCAATCTGTCAAAGTCAATGAATGTTGCTGTAAAGACACGCCAGCCAGCAGGAAGCGAAGACTGAAGCTAAACAAACCGACAGGAAGTCCTAATAGAACACAAAAATGAGGCTTCCTTGTTTGTTTGAAACAAATACAGACCACCCTGACTCAGCTCATTGCCCAAATGTGCACACTCACTGAAGAAAAAGCAACATTTGCAAAGGAATGACCTCTAAATATGAATAGTGGTCAGACGTGCATCAACAATCCTCATTTGTGATCAGCACATCACACACACCTTCCCCTATTTGCATGAATGTCATTTAGGGGCCACAATAAACAACATCTTTATCCCTGGACAGAGTTCTCTGCCTGATTAAAAAGTCACTGCCAAAACTGAGCGTGGAATCGATTGGTGGTTTCATTTCACCGGAATCTGCTGTTCATTGTGGTTTTGTGTTTGCGTTTGTCAGCACCCAACAAGGTGACCGACCACATGTGAACGGAAGATAAAGTTAACCTACCCTCCAGTTAAGTCACCAACTTCAGTGGTTCCTCCGCATACTCGTGATTCTGTCATGTCCACGCATGTGCATGACCCCAGGAAGCAGAAAGAGGAGCGTACTGCAGGTAAAAAAAAAAGAGAGAAAAAAGTGCACAAGATTGGGTCCACGAGAAGGAGACGAGACTTTAAGAAAAGCACAATAAAAAAATATGACTGGACAAACAAAAATTTATTTAAACTGCGTCACAAAAATGCAGGTGTATTTTGAAATGTTGTCCCACAAAATGACGCTAAACAGTATTATTGTCAACATTTTCAGAGACCAAATAAACCACTAATGTTAAGATAATTTAATGATCATATATGATATATAATATCATAACTATGCAATATTTTCTTTAATATGCAATCTTTCACAGTTGTAAAGTTGTGCAACTCCCATTTGTGACATGTATTTTCTCACACACAACTCGTACTGTCCAAGTTTTGCAGCGTTTCTTGAAATGCTGGCTTTTCAACTGTATTAAAGAGCAGCATTTCTTGAATGCACACAATTGTGTGTTGTCGCGTTTGTATTTACATTGTCGACCGAACGTCTCAATGAGTGTTGGCTGTTAGGACAAAGGCTCTGCATCTTGATGTGTAGGTTTTTTCCCAGATGGGAAAACTGGGTCGGGTGGATGTGTCTGAGGTGGACAAGTTCCATCCATCCATTTTCTATGCCGCTTATCCTCATTAGGGTCGCGGCGGTATGCTGGACCCTATCCCAGCTGACTATGGGAGAGAGGCGGGGTACACCCTGGACTGGTCGCCAGCCAATCGCAGGGCACATATAGACAAACAATCATTCACGCTCAAATTCATACCTATGGACAATTTAGAGTCGCCAATTAACCTAACATGCATGTTTTTGGAATGTGGGAGGGAACCGGAGTAAGGAGAAAACCCACGCACACACGGGGAGAACATGCAAACTCCACACAGAGATGCCCAAGGGGAGAGTTGAACGTGGGCAAGTTCATTTCATTTATTAATTGATGATTAATATGTGACTAATTTATTTGTTTATCACAGCTTTTTTCTGCACAAGAAATCTAGTCACATTTGAATCTCGCGAGATCTTGTGACATCCCTAATAAATACATGAAAAATACAAAGAATTTTACATGTTTACATGCTTATTATGCTTCACTGATCATTTTTTTGTCAGGCATTGAGAGTTCGGCAGCCCTTGAACGCACCATAGTTGCTATGAAATGTACAATAACGTCTACACCTTGACTCCGACTCCATCTGTTCATGGATCATCTTCCATTACCATTGATTAGAGGTGAGTAGCTACACATTTTATACTTCAATGTGTTTAATAAATGCGTGGGATTAAACCCGGATTGTGTGGCGAGTGAACAACTGCAATTGAAGAGAGAAGGGCAGGGTTCTGGAGCTAAATCTAATATAATAATTACTCACTTTTATTGCAAGAGCTGATCCAAAATCAGAGGAGAACATCAATATCAAGCTAGTAGGAGGATTTGGAGGGGGAGGAGCAAGCCGTGTGTGGAAAATAGACATTTTCATGGGCGTATCAATTACTGGCAAGTTTTTACCATTTGCTGGTATAAGCATGGAATGTAAATCTCCCAAAGAACGGGCATCCTATGCTGTCCCTCAGAGGAGGGATGTGTTTTTTCGTTTGATCCAGAATGTGTCAAAAGTGAGATTGTGTCACGCGAGTGTGTTAGCTCACATCCCGGGATTGAATTCAAATGGCAAATAAAGCAGGAGCCTGACCCGCAGATGGTCCCATTTATCCATGGGGAAATCACGTCAGGGGCATCTGTGGAAAAACACAACAAAATATATGTCCAGCTGTGTGTGTGTGTGTGTGTGTGTGTGTGTATGTGTGTGTGTTTCCAGGCCAGTAAGTGGATTTTGTCCTGCAATGTGATGCGATTGAAGAAATGTCATTAAAATTAAGTACACCCAAATACAGCAGAAACTAACTTCATTACTTTAATTGGCCTCATTGGCTGCTCATTAGGTAGTTCCATGCATATGTAAACATGGTCTGAGCAAGAGGCGCCTTTAAATTTTTTTTTTTGCAGTAAAATACACTCACTGCACAATAATAAATATGCAACACATGTGTGTTTATTGACTCTGCCGAGCATCTTTGCCACTCTGAATCAGCCTGAGTGCTCATACGTCACGTGCACGGCAACAACACACGCGTGTGCAGCCCGTGATCGACCCGCAGGCGGGGCCCATAAAATGGAAGGTGATGGATTGGCGCGGGGGTGTGGGGAGGCCTTGTCACCTGTTAGTTCCACCCACATGTGTTCAGCCTCCAAGTCATGGCAGTGTGGGACATTATATCACACGGAGGACAGGAGGGGGCTTCTTCCAAGGACTCTCATTGGACACTTCATTCGGTACACAACAAGCTAATGACATGCGATGAGGCCAATCCAATGTAGGTGAAAATATGCAAAGAAGTTATGAAAAAAGCTTTGTGTTATAGTTAGCATAGCAAATATAAGTATTAGCATACTACATTGTAACATTCAACATTTCAATTTTTAAACATTATTTAAATATGCTGCAGGCCAATAACCAATGAGCTTCAAATGGCCCCTGGGACTCACTTTGGACACCCCTGCATTAGCGGAAGCCCTTAAGCGTCACCCATTGTGAGAATAAAAAGAAGTGAAGCAGCGTTAATAAGTTTTTGTGACAAGTGAGTTAGCATACTGGATGCATGACGCTGGAGTCTCACTGCTTTGAATGCAGTCTGCTTCTTGCTTCACCTCAATACTCTTCTTTTTCTTCTCCTTTCACTTTCTTCCATTAACAGCCCTTGTTAATCCTTCTTGTGGAAGAAGTGCCACTAGAAAGACAAAGAAAAAGCCAGGTTAATCCTTCATATCAGGGGCATTCAACCAAAATTCTAACGAGTCCAGTTAGAGAAACATCTCATTGTGTAACTGCTTGTGTTATGATTTAGTGTGTGATACATACATCTATATCTATATCTACTGTATACAGGTATATACATACATACACACACACACACACATACCTGTATATATATATATATATATACACACATATAAATATGCATATACTGTATACATACACACAGACACTATATATATATATATATATAACATAAAGTAGCCTTGTAGTTGTATCAACATCTGCATGTAATCAACAACTGGCAGGCTGTAGCTTGAGCTTGTCCTGCCAGGATTTTAAACCTGGGCTGGATAGTGTGAGGGAACATTCATTAACTGTTGGCCAGTGAAGGAATGGGTCAGGATTGGGGTGGATTGTTCATCCTGGGATCTGACACTGCTTATTTTCCAGTTTTCCCAGCCCAGTTCAGACTTAGATAGCAAACAAGTAATATAAGACTACTAGATAGTGAACAAGTAGTATAACAGTACTAAATAGTAAACAGGTGGTATAAATGTACTAGATAGTAACCAGGTAGTATAAGTGTACTAGACAGTAACGAGGTAGTATAAGTGTACTACCCAGTAAACGGGTGGTGAAAGTGTACTAGATAGTTAACATGTATGTTATAAGTTTATTAGATAGCAAACAGGTAGTATACTGGACAGTAAATACCTATAGTACAAGTGTACTAGATAGTAAATAGGTATAGCATAAGTGTACTAGATAGTAACAAGGTAGTATAAGTGTACTCGATCATAAACACTTAGTATAAGTGTACCAGATAGCAATTATGTGTCATATTACTGTAGCCTACTGATTGTAAAAAGGTAGTACAAGTATTCTACATAGTAAATCATATAAGAGTACTAGATAGTATAAATGTACTAGAAAAAGGTAGTTTAAGTGTACTAAATAGTAAACAGGTAGTATAAGTGCACTAGAAAAAGGTAGTTTAAGTGTAGTAAATAGTGAACAGGTAGTACAAGTGTACTAGAAAAGGGTAGCATAAGTGTACTAGATAGTAAACAGGAAGTACAAGTGTGTGTGTGTGTGTGTGTGTGTGTGTGTGTGTGTGTGTGTGTGTGTGACGCACAAGGAGAGAGCGAAGGAAGACGAAGACGTCAGTGCGCGTGCGTCTGTCACGCACTAAAGTGTCCCCACAAGCTGCAGTGAAGTGGATGAAAGAAGTCGTCTTGTCTCCTCTCTCCTCAGCAGGACTCTTGTGTCCACTGAGAGAACTCCAAAAGACTAAAAGGGGAGGAAGAGGAGCGCAAAGGAGGAAGGAGAAGCGGTTCCCCTCGTGGGTGCGTCCTGGCCCCACTATGCCTCCTCTGCTCTGGCCGTGACGCGCGTCCACCTGCCTTGCCGGGAGCATGAAGACGACGCGGAAGTGTCGCGCCCTGCTGTCGGTGGGCCTGAACCTTGTGGCCCTATTCTTGTCGACCACCGCCTTCATCACCACCTACTGGTGCGAGGGCACCCAGCGTGTGCCCAAGCCCAACTGCAGCAAGCAGCGGCGCCACAACTGCATCGACTACGGCGTCAACGAGACGGACCAGAGCAAGGTGCACTACAGCTGGGAGACCGGCGACGACCGTTTCCTATTCCGCCGCTTCCACACCGGGATCTGGTACTCGTGTGAGGAGAACATCCACGAGGCAGGTGGGTGCGTCACCATGACAACCAGCACACGCCTGATAAGTCAACTTTTGAGTGTGACTGTGAGGTCAACTTTTATGGCTTGACAGACAGGTGAGTGATGCGTTCAAGTATGCTGGGATAGAAAGTGCTTCTGCTTGTAGTCCAAAGCTGTATCAAGGAGCTCCTGTGACAATTAATTAACTCTTTTAAAAATATATATTAACAGTACACCGTTTTGATGGGGTTGTGTCATCCATTGTCACCTGGGCCCCAGGTGCTGCCATGTTTCTACAGAGTGGGCCACACTGCAATGTTAAAACTTGTTAGAAAGCAGACTTTGGCCACATTTGGATCAGCACCAAAGTACACTTTCATAGATTGCCACCTCCTCCATACACCGGACTTTTGTCACAATGATTCATGCATTATTCAGTGCGAGTATTAAGGAAAATGTCAAACTCTCTCCGCTCGCAAACTTAACTGAAAAGTCAAGCTTGGATCCGCAGCTCGAGTCGTCTTTTTGCGTGACGGGATGAAACTCCATGTTGATGCACAACACAATCTGATACATCGACCGCGTGTGAGAGTAAATCAACAGCTTTACAGGACACACTTAAACTGTGTGTGTGTGTGTGTTTGTGTGTGTGTGTGAGAGACTAATAATCACATTTTTTCTCTAAAAATTGACCCTAAATTGGTAATTATTGCTAAATATGTGGTGATACAGGTAAAATGTACCGGTCTCAATTTTTTTTACCCGTTTATTTCTATACTTCACAGATGATGTTTTTTGGCAAATGCTGAGATGTCGCACTTTATTGGGCGGCCCTTGAACGCACCATAGTTGCATGCTGCTAAGCAAAAGTGAAACTTCTATATATCTTTCTCCGACGCTGCCACAGCTTAAGAAATCCATGTGTTCATGCATCATCTTACATAATCGTTGATTAGAGGTGGGTAGCTGTATGTTTTGTACATTAAATTTGTTTCATTTTAGTGTGTGAGGCATATTTAGGGCTTAAACCTGGGTTAAACCTGTGAGTGAACAATGGCAGGAGGATGTGAGCGAGTCGTGTGTCAAAAGTACACATTTTTATGGTCATATTAATTACTCGTGGATATTCGCCTATTGAACCTGCGAAAAGCGGCTTTCTAATGTACTGTAATCCATTTATCACTGTTAATTGATTCCAGACCCGACCGTGATAAGTGATTTTCCGAGAATTAAGATTCCCTGTTTATAAATGGAATATTTTTATAGCTCGAGCATAGAAAACCTGTTTATGACCTTGTAAATACGTTTTTAACATTATTAGAGCCCTCTAGACATAAAATAACACCCCTATAGTCACCTTTACACTCATATTACCCAATATAGTAGTCACAATAACACTCACACATGTTAGCATTACAGGAGAGTTCTTTGTTGTGGACAGTACTTCCTGTGGTGGCTATTGTCTCATCAATGTAACATTACTGACACCTAGTGACCAGTGTAGAATACTACATATCACCAGAATGTCTTTGAATGTGTCTTCCAAATGCCTTATATTTGCATTTTACTTCATTTAGCCATTTTTATGCTTGAAAATGCTTATCGGTAATTTTTGCTTAAATATGCGTATATATTTTTGAGTAATAATAGGTCATAATCAGCCACAAAACAGTGATGATTTATCAATTAATATATATTTGGAAAATATATATATTTATATAGTTGCAGCCACGGCAAAGTGGCGATGGATTACTGTAATTGGTTGTCCACAAAAGTCAGAAATGCACACCTCGGACTCCTCCAGGATCAAGTCTAAAGTCCCCT
This sequence comes from Dunckerocampus dactyliophorus, assembly GCF_027744805.1. Lineage (NCBI taxonomy): Eukaryota > Metazoa > Chordata > Actinopteri > Syngnathiformes > Syngnathidae > Dunckerocampus > Dunckerocampus dactyliophorus. The sequence goes on along the minus strand of NC_072836.1, from coordinate 2,874,554 downwards.
TCCCAACTGATAAAAGTCCAAATCAGGACCGGTCTCACCTCTCCTCACACGAAAAATCAAAGATGATTCAACGATCTTTACGTCCTCTTAACACCTCCTCCATCCTGTGTTACATACGAGATGATCATCTGAAAGCTTGTCTAGTATCCCGCGGGAGCCTAAAACGAGGGACACAAGTTCAGATGGGACGTGAGCACCGACTGGTCGGCTGATCTCACCGACACAAACCGCTTTATTGGCCAATAATTCACCGTAATTCCCCCCATCTTTACTGAAGTAAAAAGCATCTCTCTCCTCTCCCAGGTGACATTTCATCATCTGCGTATAATTCATTGAGGTCTTCAACATACTGAGTGAGGTCACCAAAATATGAGAAACATGTTATTATCGTTAGAGGGTGTACCTAATGAAGTGGCCCATTTGATGTAGTGTAAACCTGAGCAATGACACCACTGCCACAATAATGCCTGAGTGACATGCAGTGATGAAACAGTCTGCTGAGCATTCATTTCATAAAAAGTAAGTAACTTTTAATCACGACACGCTGATGGTTGCTTTTTTTTTTGTGTCAAGTGACACGACGAGACGTGAATGCTGATGGCGCTGTTAGGTGGTCCTGACGTCAGGTTGCAGATGAGCCTCCTCACGCTCTTAATTACATTTCAGATTCATGTCCTAATCAGACGCCGCGTCGCCGTAAACGTGCTTTTATTGCAGTGCGCCGCCCCGTTCACCTGTTTTCACTTTTTCTTTTTGCATTAACCTTGGAGATGATGGATGACTGCTTCCTCTGATGAGCTTCCCTGCGCTGCTCAAATACTTTGTTGTTTTGGCTGACAGTGGCTCCAGCAGTGTTTCTCTGCGCATTCATTTAGTTGGGGCGGCCCGCCACACAATACATTTGGCGCTCCCTGTTTGCCCTCTCCCATAAACACATTATAACGCATCTGGTCTGCCAGAGAATGACAAGACGCAGCAGGAGGGGTCAGGACCCCTCAAACGACTCTTTCTCAAAAATGGCGACAAATCTAGCAAGGAGACTTTTTGCAACTCTGATATGACAGCACGTATTGCTCTTCTCAATGCACCTGCCCCATCCAAAACACTCACAGGTGGCTCCGTCTTGTTTGTGACATTTTAAAAAATGACAAAAAGAAGCGAGAGAAGTTCATTTGTATTTCTAAGCATATTTGTTTTGCTTTTCATGGGATGTCCCATATTGGCTTTTTTGCAGATGTGCCGATATTGACCAACTCTCAATTTCAGATTCCGATATCAACCGAGACCGATATGTGAAACATACATAGATAGGTCACGGTGGCTGCCTTTCAAGCAGCTCTGTTTGTTCTCCAATGAATATGGACTCGTCCCCGTCGAGACTTCTTTATTCAAGCACATTTTTGCGTGCCATGAGAGCGAAGTCCCACATCGGTGTGATTCACTGTTTACCCATTGAGAAAGAAGCCATATCGAGGAATCACAGCCGTGGCTAAGATGAAAGCTAAGCGGCTAGAGAGGAAGTGGAGATTCAAGCCTTCGCGACCTTGTACGTATTATCACGGGAAACGTGAATTCACTACCAAACAAGATCGATGAGCTGACAAACAACGTCAAGACCTTCAGGGAGTGCAACTTATTGCCCCTCTGAAACATGGCTAACAGCTAGCGTCCCAAATGAGCCTGTGAAAAGCGCAAAGGAGGCGGGCTTGCACTGTATGTCAACAAACGGTGGTGTCATCCTGGGCATGTGAACATTAAAATGTCCATCATTGCAGCATTTTTTAAAATTGGTTTTCATTATAGGGAAAACCCCCGATACCGATATTTACTGTTATAACATTTTTGTACAGATATTGGGCTGATAATATCAGTGGGCCGATACCACCTCCACAAACAGATTGCAGTCTTGTGGGAAACACTGTCAAGTCTACATTCGTGGTATACAGTAATTCCTTGTTTATGCGATTAATTGGGTCCAGGCCTGACCGTGATAAGTGAATTAGGATTCCTGCTTCATAAATGGAATTAGTTCGTAGTTATGACATAGAAAACCTGTTTCCAATCTTCTAAATAAGCTTATTAACATTATTAGAGCCATCTGTACATGAAATAACACCCTTATAGTCACCTTTACATTCATATTACCCAATGTAGTAACTATAATAAGAGAAAATATGCCATTTAAGACAGTTTACCTTGTAGGGGAGCAGAATCCGTGGAGGACAGGAAGTGATGTTGGGGGTTCAGAGTTGAGTTTTAGCTTCTTGTGCGCTATGGCCGCAACAGTAGCCTGTGTTATTATGATGATGATGATGATGATTATTATTATGATTGAATTATTATTATGTCTGTTGTGCGATAATTTAAAGTTGCAATAAAAGCCTGTTGTTTCAGCGATCAAGTCTGGTTACTGACACCTAGTGACCAATGTAGAATACTACATTCACAATTTGGATGGTGGTCTTAATGGCTTATACTGTGGTTGTATTTTAGTTCATTTTTATGCTTGAAAATGCTTAATTAGGCAAAAAAAATACATGCAATTTGCTTAAATATGCAAATTTTTGGCTGATAAGCAGAGATCATTAATTCATTAATTCATTTTTGAAAAAGCCCAATAGAGTGAGGGAGCCATGTTCAATGTAGCGAGGGACTCTAGGGACTCTGTAGCGCTGTGTCACAGTGATTCTATCTTTTCAATGTCTAAAAAAGGTAAAGGTGAAGGCTTCAAGGGTAGAGGATGCTGGTTGAATGGTTGTTTGGATTTAGACACAATTTTCCCATAGGAAATAACACAAATAGAAGAAGTCTGTTCCAGGGTCAAGCAGTGTCCATTATAAAAGCTTTATTAAGTGTACAGGCAATGTTTTAAATCCCCTTCTTTACTGCCGTACAAGTGTAAAAAGAAGTTAAGCTCTCAGGCTGCTCCTTCGTTTGGAATAAGTTTCACAAAATCTAAAGCTAAAGAACTGAACTCACACACATCATGCATGGCGGCAGCTTGAATGTTTTTTTTCAAATTCCAAATTGTGTATTTGAGGGTGTGTTTGCATTCATTCATATCTTTGTGTTCCACTGATGTTCATTCTGCGCTCTTCTCCTAATCAACTCATCCTATGCGTCGCTTCGTCTTTTTTTCACCTCCGCTCTCGGCTTCATTCCCATCTCATCTCACCTTGTACCTTTTCACATTCCTCTTTTCCTCCCTCGTTTATCTCCTCTCTCCCTCCCTCTCTCAGGTGAGAAGTGTCGCAGCTTCATTGACCTGGCCCCCGCGTCGGAGAGGGGTGAGTAATGAGCGTCATTAAGCGTCTTCGCCCGGTCGCCTGCCTGCCTCAAGAAAAGCCAGTCATGTTTCACGCTATTATGTTTTTTTTTTTACATAAATTCTTCCATAATTGTGTAATTATCATTCTACTCAAGATTGTTAGCCATTTTTGTACGGAAGATTTGACTTTTTTTTTTTTTCAATGCAATGATGTGGGATCAGAAAATCATAACACTTACTAAAGCCTGATTTAAGTTTCGGTGTCCAGGTGCCAAATTCCCACCATGGGATCATTACTGTTGTTGATGTGTCTGTTGTTGCACCCAATGTTCTCTCTTCCCTCCCCCGATCGCTAAATCCCTTCGACAGTAATCCCCCGCTATACGCTCCCTCACTATATCGCGTTTTTTCAAATAACAATAAATTAATAAATTATGGCTGTTTTGTGGATGACTATAGCCTATTATTCATCCAAAATGACATGACGTTAGATTACATGACCTTTCACACTGTGTGGCTACTGAGCCAGCACAGCAGACAGGCCATGGCTGAGATCGAGTGGGGGAAAAAAAGCTTCTCCTCTCATTCCGTGTGGAAGTGGTAAAGTTTTGTCTTCTTTGTGCTCCTTCCCCACTCCGTTTGAAAGACTTTCTTTCTTTCTAGTTAGCTCAGTAGCTTGCTCTGCTAGCGCCAGCTGTCTGTAGCTGTCCTGTAGCCTGAGCAATGTGATGTAAACAAAGAATAATTGGTGTGTAAAAGTGACTATTGGGGTGCTATTTCATGTCTACAGGGCTCTAATAATGTTAAAACCCGTATTTAGAAAGTCATAGTTTTTCGATGCTTTAACTAAAAAAATATTCAATTTATTAACGTTGACTCATATATCACGGAAATGCATTTAACGCGGTCAGGTCTGCAACCAATTAACCGCGATAAACGAGGGATTACTGTATATTTTTTACTCTCTCTATCTACCATCTGTCCCTCTACCCTCTCTCTCTATCGCAACTCAACCGGTTGAGACAGACGGCCGCCCCACTCGAAGTTTCTTCCCAAAAGGGAGTTTTTCCCTGACTCCAAATGCTTGGTTATGTGGGGTTATGTTGGTTCTCTTTAATGTATGAGGAGCGTGGTGCCTGTTAAGAATTGTTGCTATTGACGCGTCCAACAACGGGGACCATCAAGGCTGTGATTGGTCGGCTTTTAGCATATCCTTCCTTCAGAGGGTGTACAGCCCACCATCGTGAACGTCTTCTCCTCCAATATTTGCAATAAAAGTCAGTGTTGTGACACATCAATCAGCTCAAGCTTCAATCACACGCCTGGTCTCGCTTTAATTGCCGTTGTTCACTAGCGATGAAGGAAGCTCACAAGCTAAATAGTCCTGGTTGCTCGACGCGTTGACTCACTGGAAGACACTGCCCCTAGTGTTTTGTTGGAGGCGTGGTGACTGCAAAGAAGCATAAACCACGCTTAAGCGTCCAATCAGACTGCCCTGACGATGCTGCCCACAGCCACCAGGGGGCATATTTGCATGGTAGCTTGGGATTATAGCAATATGTTGTGAGACTGCATCTTCCTCACTTTATCAACGGCTGATTGACAGACCAGCACAGAGTTCAGAGGTCACGGCGGAGGGAGTGAAAGGTGTAGGATTAGCGTGATGATAGGGGTTACGGTCCTATACAGTAGGTCAGGGCAAGGACTCTATTGATTTTGAAGGACATCTGACCAAGTGGGTTGCAAGTTAGCCAAGGTGAAAAGTCACATTACTTTAGTGGTTCTCAATTATTTTCTGTCATGCCCCCACTGCGGGACAGAAATGTTTTCACGCTATAATACTATTGAGAAACTGATCATATCTATTTATGTATTTGTACCGTACAGACTGAACTCGAAATTGAAACCGGAGGAAATGCAACAAAATGGAGAGCAGTTCAGCAAACAAGCGTATTTAAGAGTCAAATTGCATGCCGAGTTGGACAAATTCATACATGTTGGCAGGTCCGCACTGATATTGAAAGTTCTCCCTGCCTTTCAAGCCCCCCTCGACGCTTCACCACGCCCCCCCCATGGGAGGCCCGCCCCACTATTTGAGTAGCACTGGATTAGTTAGTTGTTCCTTGTCACCGCTCTACTCTGCTGCGCTTCTTCAGCCATTTTTCAACTCATTTGGAAGTTATATCCATTATTAACTAACTCCAGTAATTCTATAGATTATTAACTGCAACTAATGCTTATTTTTAGAGATGCACAATATCTGTTTTTCAAACCGATTACGCCAATTTTCTGCTTCTCAAGACAAATATGATCCCGATAACATAGCTTTTTTTATATCTACTTTTTACCTTTAGATTTAAGTGTAGTTTGTGCACACCTGGAGGTAAGAAGGACTGGAACAAATCTGGATTTGACCAACTGTACCTGTTGATTTGTCGTAATCAAATATCATGACATTACTACTACCACATCACTACTATCAGGAGAAGCGGAGTATAGAGCGGAGGGAGCCACCTGGCGTAACCCAGCAAGGTGCACTGTATTCGGGCACATGCTCCGAGCAGCCGGTGTACCGCTGTGGAGGTCAGGAGAAGCGGAGTATAGAGCGGGAGTAGCCACTTGCCGTGGCCCAGAAAGGTGCGCTGTATTTGGGCACACGCTCCGAGCAACCGGTGTGACGCCACGGAGGTCTCTGGCAAACCTTTTGCACTTTTCATGCCCCAGGCATGGTAGCGATGTGGCGTTTCAGGTGGCTGATAAGGTTCTTTTGTGTGATGAGTGTTTTTTTTTTCTCCCCCTCATTGTCGTGGACCAGGAGGAACCCAGGTCCCACTGCACCAGCGTAGGTTCTGACAATGGGTCCAAGGATTTCATCCCGATACCTACAGTACTAGCAGTCAGGGTGCCATTATCTAACCTGTAGAGGTCTGTGCGTTCTTCCAGGCATATGCCTCCCCAGACTATCACTGACCCACCACCAAACCGGTCATGCTGAATGATGTTGCAGGCAGCATAACGTTCTCCACGGCATCTCCAGACCCTTTCACGTCTGTCGCATGTGCTCAGGTTGAACTTGCTCTCATCAGGGAAGAGCACAGGGCACCAGTGGTGTAGTTGCCAATTCTGGTGGTCTATGGCAAATGCCAATCGATCTCTACGGTGCTGGGCAGTGAGCACAGAGCCCACTACAGGACGTCGGGCCCTCAGGCCACCCTCATGGAGCCTGTTTCTGAATGTTTGGTCAGAAACATTCACACCAGTGGCCTGCTGGAGGTCATTTTGTAGGGCTCTGGCAGTGCTCATCCTGTTCCTCCTTGCACAAAGGAGCAGATACCGATCCTGCTGAGGGTTGAAGGACCTTCTACGGCCCTGTCCAGCTCTCCTGGAGTAACTACCTGTCTCCTGGAATCTCCTCCATGCGTCCAGGTACCGCAGTGATGCCCTGGTCCAGATCTGGGAGGAGATCCCCCAGGACACTACGGACACCATCCGTAGTCTCATTAGGAGCATGCCCCGACGTTGTCAGGCATGCGTACAAGCACGTGGGTGCCACACAAACTACTGAGAATCATTTTGAGTTGCTACAATGACATTTTGGCAAAATGGACCAGTGTGCTGCATCATTTTTTCACTTTCATTTTTGGGTTGTCTTTGATTACCCCCCCTGTAGGGTGATCATTTCTATCAAATTATGTGGCATCATTTTGTTACTAATACATCACCCACTTATTATCAGGAAAGATAGTCAAGATCATTTTTTCCCCAGTTTAGATCTGATGTGTTTTCGAAGTGAGCAGTTTTTGAGCAGTGTATATTCTAGTGAATCTTATTTGTCATATCGTGACTTGATACCAAAATATTTTAATTTTTATTCTCGTAATAGTTTTACTTTTATGCTTTCTTCTAACCTAATTTTCCAAAAGTTGCATATTAATTCTTTGCTTTGTTTCTCATGATATTATGACCATTATGAAAAAAAAAACATCCTTTTAACCAAAATAGTTGTTGATGAATTGGATTATTGATCAATCATCAGTTCAATTGTTGCACCTCTGTAGTCCGGTTAACAATTTTTAGTTTGTGCTCTGAAAACATATTGTAGATACAAAAAGTAATACTAAAATTGTAATCTATATCACAGTGCTCAGTGTATGAAAATGATTCAGTCATTCTTATGTCGGTGTTAGGTTAGTAGAACAATAATCTGGTTAATAAAATCCCCAGAGTCCAACTTCCTATCAAATCTGAAAATGTGGTTTCAAAAGAACAGCCCTGTGTACTAACACACACACACAAACATAATTAAATATGTAATTATGAATGGAGAGGTGCAATCTGATCAAATACTTCCTGTTTGAGTCCCCCCAAACATATTAATAAAGACTCCTCCCATTGTTATTATTTTGGGACAATAAATGAGCGTGTTTAGACCTTATGAGTTATTATTCGACTCTACGTTTTTATGATCCTGTTTCTATCTCTATTTATTCTGTAATTCTTTGGCTATATCGTGTTGCTGTCAGAGTATTTATTACACTTCAAGTGTGACACAAGTGCGGAATGGAAAAGGGAGTGCAGCCCTGTGACTCCACCTCATCTCGGTCAGAGCAGATAATCTTTTTAAATTCTGTGTCGTGAGTCTCACGATTGCAGAGCCTGAGCCTTGCACGACGCCAACACGTGGAGGAAAAAAAAAAAAGAAAAGCGGGTCGGAGCACACACAGAGAGTGAGAGCCAAAGTCCCTCTGGCCTTGCTGCTTTGAAATGTTGTTTTTTTTTGTTTTTTTTTTGTGCAGTGCAGTAAAACTTGTCCATCATTTTTTCAAACCTCACATTTCTTTTCTCCAAATGACAAAGATATAACATATAAACAAAAGTGTTGGGACAATTCCTCACTTTTCTCTAACTGGAAGAGTCCCAATACTTTTGTCCATATGGTGGAGGCATGATGATGTTTTAGATTGCGCGTGTTGTTGTGCTGCATCAGAAGTTTACCTTGTGTGATGTGTGTGACGCGTGCAGGCGTGTTGTGGTTGTCGGTGGTGTCCGAGGTTCTTTACATCCTGCTGCTGGTGGTCGGCTTCAGTCTGATGTGTTTGGAGCTTTTCCACTCCAGCAACGTCATCGACGGTCTCAAGCTCAACGCCTTCGCCGCCGTCTTCACAGTGCTGTCCGGTAAGGTGGATGCTCTCACACACACACACACACACCACAACAGACACACACGTGTTAGTGAAGCAAAGTTAAATGTTCCGAATTGTGCACCTTCATGGCTACACGCCCCATGTATGTGCATCTAGGTGTGTCTTTGTGCACGTGTCCTGCGAGCATCAGTTGTTCGGAAACGTCAAGATCGATGCAGGTTTGTAAGAGGTCATCCGGGGTCAGAGGTTATCCTCCGTGTTGGTCGCTAGGGATTTGAAGTTGTCTTAAACCTCTTACCCAAGAAGCTGGCGCTGCCTGCACCAGTATGACTTGTCACATCACAAGCGGGCAACAGTCTTCTTCCCCTCACCACTTTAGCACTTACCACATGGTGGACAACAGAGGACCTCCGCCAAGGCTGTGACATCCATCGAGCATCTTCCTAACTATAAGGAAGTTCTTTTGGATTCAGTAAAAGAAAAAGCACGACCTACATGTCTGAGTTAGGGATGCACCAATCAGGGTTTTACGCTGCTGATTTCGATACCAATCATTCATGAGTGAGATCAGCTGATACCGATACTGATCACATGGATTAACTGTACATTTTTAAATTTATTTATGATGAGTGGTATTGGCCAGAGCCGCCGTCAGACAATTCCAACGGCCACTGGCAAATAGGTATTTATTAAAAAATAAAGTTTTGAACGCATAGTTTAAATGCCTTTATTTTTATGAAAGTATTTTTGTGCTATTTGACACAAACCCGAATTTAAGACTACACTAGGTCCGCAACTTACGAACACCCGACTAGCGAACATTTGCGGATACGAACACAAGCCGACTGGTCTATATTTTATTTTATTTTGCCTTGAGTCGCTCAATCAGTATTTATACTGCTACTGTACATGCTTGACCAGTAGAGGGCACTGTGACACTGCTAATGGGACCAACAGAGGCAGCGTTAGAGCTAATGGGACCAACAGAGGAAGAGTTAGACGCTGGGGAGATAAAGCGAAATGGAAAGCTAAATTGTACAACCGGACAGAGCGTGTGATTAAATTTTATGAAGAGTTAATAGGCCTGCTTAATTCTACGCCACCCACAGAACACTACCAACGATAGGATTTGTCCTTTTTTTTCAATAACTCCTCCTCCAACTCCTCCACAACGACGTATGCTCGGCCACTCCTCTTCAAAGGTAAATAACATTTATCATTACGTATTATTATATCTCTTTTATTATTGTTTTTTCATTAATTATCCTCGATTAATATTACTACTGCATCCAAACTCATATTTACATACACATATACTGTATATGTATACACGTACATGTAGTAGGCCTACCTATATAATTAGTAATATTACCTTAGAACAATTCGACATAAGAACGGTCGTCTGGAACCAATTGTATTCGTAAATTGGGGACCTAATCCAGCGTAAAAAATCCAAAAATGTAGCCAGGAAGTCACACACACAAACAAGCCACGCCCACTCAGCTCATAGCTTTTGACTTGAAGGCAAATCTGTAAAGCCATAGAAAACGAAAGGAATGAATCCATTGCTTATATCTCCCTCAGTAGCCGTCGTGAGAGATGAACTCAGAGCAACCACGTTGACGTGACGCACGTGTACACATTTCATAGAAATCCAAAAGGACGGCGACGTCAAGGTTGGAGGAGGAATGATGTTCTCTTTATGGCATGCGATAAATCTTGGGACACTTGTTATTTACTGCCACACACACACACACACACACACAACTGGGTCACATGGTGGTGAGGTTCGATAGAGTGTAAGATGCAGAGTGATTATATCCATACATGTAATTGATGGGACTGGCGGCTTCAATCGATGTTCGCTGTATGATGACTAATTAGCATCATTACTGCCGCTCTCGTTTATTAGTGATGACTTCTAAGTGAGGCCTGACAGGCATTCTGCTGAGGCAGATCATTTTGTGTTCGGAACTGAGGGATGCTTCCTCTGGGGAGAGAATGATGGAACGTAACATTTTATGCCAATCATTCCCAAGTGCAGTGTTCTTTATCTGAAACTTAACTTTTAGTAGGATGACGTGAAAACTACCTAAGATTTTCATAAAATGGTGAATATGTACCAGTGTGTGTGTGTGTGTGTGTGTTTCAGGTCTTCTGGGTATGGTGGCCCACATGATGTACACACAAGTGTTTCAGATCACAGTCAGTCTGGGTCCTGAAGACTGGAGGCCTCACAGCTGGGACTATGGATGGTCCTTCTGGTATGTTCTCTAGTAGTCCTTTTGTGTCACACAAAATGTCACACGCCCGGAATCAATCCCCCAACCACATACTGTATCCCCACTGATTGAGAGTCGAGCACGCTAAACAGTAAGCTAAAATCCTAGGCTTTCAACCCACTGACCAGCGGGCCTCCTGGCTGCACTAGTGGCTCCCTCCGCTGGGTCTCTGTCACGGCTCAAAAGTGGTACGCTCCTGTGAGCCTGGGTGGGCGGCGTTCTGCAGACAGCACCCTCACGCTACCACGGCTGCCTCGAGGGTTTGAGAAACCGTGCTTCCGGTCTGCCGGCCACCGTTGCTTGCCCTGCAACACCTGAACATGCAGCCTGGATCAAAGCCCAGAGAAGAAGGTGGGGCAGCCCAGGGGCCGGACCGGAGGGCCGCCATTGGAGTACATCTAGGTCAGATGGGTCGTCTCAGTCTCGCTACAGATCGGTCGGCCGCAGTGGGGTACGCAGTGGTGTGGAGGAGGAGGCCCTGCTCGCCCACTGAGGCCAACCCGCACGCTGGAGGAGCCGTCTGCCCGAACTCTGGTGTGCTGGCCAGCCGGCGGGGGCCCCCCAATGGCAGGTCTGGTTTACCATTCGGTCAGTGAGGTGTGGTGCAATCAGTCTGGTGCGGTGTAGATGAGGTCGGTGTGATCGGATCACAGCTTAAACCCGGCACAAACCCCGAACAGCATGGGACAACAGCTGTGGAGTGACATTTTGAACATTTCTGAAAAACTTCAGGGAAGGGCGGCCCAGTGAGGGCTCTCTTTGTCGGACACCTTCTCCAGACAGCCTGGGGCAACAGCTGTGGAGGCTTCAGGTTATCCATTATACTCCATCCATCTTCTTCCACTTACCCAGGTTCGGGTTGCGGGGGAAGCAGCGTGAGCACAGAAGCCCAGACTTCCTTCTTCAGCCAGGGGATCCCGAGGCGTTCCCAGGCCAGTTTAGAGACATAGTCTATTCAACTTGTCCTGGGTCTTCCCCGAGGCCTCCTACCGGTCGGGCGTGCCCTGAACACTTCCCCAGGGAGGCGTCCGGGAGGCATGCTGACCAGATGCCAGAGCCACCTCATCTGGCTCCTCTCAATGTGGAGGCGCAGCAGCTGTACTCTGAGCTTCTCAACCTATCTCTAAGGGAGAGCCCAGCCACCCTATGGAAGAAACTCATTTCAGCCGATTGTATCCGCAATCTCGTTACATGTTGTTACACTCCCCCACCAAACTTGTTTCCCATGTTTCCTCAAGTGTCAGTGTCGGTTAACAACTATCAGCCCTTGGTTAGAGCCTTCCAGTTACATGATGTCTTCTTCTCCGAGCAGCATGGCGTGGGGCTCCTTCACGTGCTGCATGGCCGCCTCCGTCACCACGCTCAACTCCTACACCAAAACGGTGATCGAGTTCCGCCACAAGCGCAAACTGTTCGAGCAGGGCCTCCGCGAGGAACAGAACTTCCTGGACCAGGAGGCTTTCCACTACTTCCGGGACCGTTCCCTGCAATCCATCTCCGGCGCCCTGGACGTGTACCCTGGCCACGGCGGCATGGCTGGTCCCGGTCCAGACCCTGGGGCGGGTCGGGGAAAGATGAGGGCGGCCTCCATAGACTTGGGCGAGAACACGGACTCACTAGGGGAGGAGCAGTGCTGAGTCTCCTGGACCCTCAGATGTGAATGTGCAGCCGCCTATATTTGATTATCATAATCAAACTTGGTAAGAGAGAGACAGTTACCAAAAAAAGATACATTCTCTTTGTTCATACATATCTAATAACAACATAAGATGATGACAATATAACAGTACGTCATGCAACAACATGCACTCTTGATTTTTGGTTAGTTTTTTTATGGAAAGAAGCTTTTTCTAGCACAATTCAAGATGCTTCGTGTAGAATTTGAATGTCACTTGCTGACTTTAGTCCATTTGATGACCAGCGTACAGTCTTTTGTACTTAAGTTCAAGTACTGTAAAAGTAACAAGATTTCAGTTTCGTTACACTGAAGTACGTACAGTACATCGTGTTTACACTTGCGCAGTTCAACATGTCCGAAAAGGAGCAGATCTTATAAATCCTACTCCTTCCCCATATCTCAGCAGTTACTGACAGTTTGCTCACTTCCTGTGTAATGATGCCTCTCTCTGACTTATAAATAAATGCTCATCATCACATGGTGATCATCAGGAGAAGATGTTACACATAGCACTTTGAATCAACTTTATTTACAGAAAGTTCAGTGACACTGAATGTAAACACGTAACAACGGTCGTGTTCTATAGAAAACAACTGTTGTCTTATACTGCTTTGTGTTTTGTAAAGTATTTGCACCAAGCCTTGGATAAAATTGAAATATAAACAATTATACTACAGATATTTACTCAGAGGTTGACGCTGTCAAAGGCTGTTATAGCACTGACTCTCCTTGCGGAGAGCAATTTGAAAAGGGTTATTACAGTATTTGTTAGTTCCACTGTCATGAAAGTGTCATTGTTGCAACATGTAAGAACCAAAGAGTTCAAGAAAAAGCTTTTTGGTGTTAGACAAATCTCTGTGGTGTGCGGTGGTTATCTATTATAGTATTATATATTTTGAATGAACATGCACATGAATAAACATCACAATAAGAGAATATTGTAAAGGGTTTTTTTTTTGCATAAAGTCCATCATTTTGGTTCTTTATATAGTTCCAGTGCGGTGACAGTCTTGTGTTTAGATTAAAATGTGACAAGATTTCTTGTCTCGTCGGCACTACGAGTGGAACGATTAAAAATTCATTAATTAATCACATAATAAATAAAAATGAACGCAATCATTTTGGAGGAAGAGGCTTCACTCTGTGCATTGGTCTCATAGAACAACAGCATGAACGGAGTGAGCCCTTTGTCAGTCATAGTCTCTTTGTCTTGGTGGGTGAAATTAGTGTATTGCAACATATTGTTATATTTTTTTTATTGTACTTTTCTTAAAAACAATGTTAAAATCTGAAAACTGTCTCGTGACACCCCTAATAATTACAATTATTCAATAATAATGCTAAAGACTTGCGCTCTTGAGCCAAACACTGTTACCTATGAAATGCATTTCTGGAAAAAAGGAAACCTGTTGAAAAAGCCAAAAGCATCTCTGAGACATTTTATCATGACAGACCACCACATCACCCATAGGTCACAAGGCCAATCCTCTCTGAAAATTAATGTGCTCAGTGTCCTTGCAGGAAGTCCTTGAACCTCTGGATGCTGCATGGACCTCTTTGGTCTCTTGCAAAATTAACTGCATAAATGTTCTATGTCTGAGCCTCGTAGGGACGTACGGAGGATATGGATCCTACGCTGGGAATTCAAAAGGAATGAAAAAAAAAAACAGCAGAAGCAGAGCAGATGTCATAGAGCGTGGATGCATAGATACTTCTAAAATAGTCTGGAAAATTCCGAAGTTTATTGTGGTGAGTCAGATTCTAAAAATCCATTCCTCTGCCCGCACCTTTATCCAGATGTTCACCACTATCACATGGTGGTGCTTGTTGCAAATACTCCCCATGTATGCCTGCGTGGTGTCCTTGGGTGCCCAGAAAGGCGCCTATAAATAAAATAGATTATTGTTGTTGTTACGATACGCAGCTGTGTTTTTTGCTGGAGCAGAGCGTCGCACGTAGGTTAAGATTTAAGCAGAAAATCCTCCGGCGGTGAAACTTTTACTGCTTGAAAATCAATCAGTGAGCCCAATGTTGATGTGGATGGCAGTAAAAAGACATTAACGTTGAACTGCAGCACTAAAAGTGATGATTAAAGTCAGTGTCGGTGGAAAATGACCCAACCAAACGCTCTAGGTTATCAAAACCTCGCTAAGATTGATGTGGTGTTGACTTTTTCTTTTTTTTGGCCTCAATTAATGGAAGTGGTCAATCACAAAGACCACAATGAGCATGCTCTGACATCATTGAGTGTGTGTGTGTGTGTGTGTGTGTGTGTGTGTGCATGTGTTGCAGCTTTAGTGTGTTACATAAGGCTGGCAGATTGTAAACAGCCGGGATTAAATTGGCTCCGAGGTTTTGGGAAGGTTTGGGAGGACGTAATCCCAACACAACTTTTAAAGCCCGCATGACCGCGCTCGCTGCTTCATCAGTCCTCTTCAAAACCCTGGACAAGTCTTTTCATTCATTAAACATGCCGCTCTCTTTAAAAGGATGGTTCAGAGACCAGCAGCCAATGATGAAAAAACGTGAGTAATTGATACGCCCATAAAAATGTCTATTTTTGACACATGGCTCGCTCCTCCCCCTCCAACTTCAGACCAACATTTGAAATAAAAATCCTTGTTTTAATTATTAGATTAGATTCCATTCTTGCTGCAAGTTTTTTTGGCTGGATTGACTGTGGAAGCTGGTGCTTCTGTAGCCAAGTAGCCAAAAAAAAAACATTTGTGTCTCACTCAGCACACAACTAGGGCGCATTTAAGAACCAACAAACAAAGTTCAAAATCTCAACTACTGAGGAAAAAATTATCGGTGATAAGAGACATAAGGAGGTAAAAATTAGACTTTTTTTTTAACAGTGGTACATGTATGCTGTATACTTTTCAGGGAAGATCGGTTCTTGCCCGTACGACTGGTTGTGACCTAGGCTTTAGTTGTCTTTCACCGTCATCCCAAGTATAAATATTTAACTGAAAAAAAACCATTAAAGAAGTCTCCAGAAGACCATGCGAGGATGAAGACACCGACGCCATTTAAATTCTTTATTATCGTTCAGAGACATGCTCTTATTAGAGTATTGATACCGAGATCAATTCACGTGGAGACACACGAGGAGGTGAGTCATTACATCAAACAGTCACGCTCCCATCTCGCCTGGTTTACGGGAATTTCCGAGGAGCAGCTTCACGTTGAAGTATAGTGCAGTTACGGATGTCTTACCGCTCCATCCTTCACCAGGATGACCGGATCCGCGCTGATCCATCGCGCCTCGGTGGACGCAGACGATGGATGCTCTCTGTGAGGCGTGATGGCCGTCAGAGAATCGGCCAGCAGCTAAAGCTTCACTTTGACTGCATCGTCAAGGAGATGAACCACCTCTGTGACCGCCTGGAACATGGACGAATAGAAGGAGGCCTCACGGGCACCACGATACTGAGGCAGTAATCAATAAGTTAGCACTGACACCTTCATTCAGCAGCAAGCACAGTTAGCTAGCTACTTGTCCTCTCTAAAGCAAACTTTTACTGGACTGAACTTTTCCTTTTCCTGCTGGCTGGGGTGGGGGTTGGGGGGCTCTCTGCTCCATCCCGGCGCTCCCTTCATGATGCAACAGTCAGCAACAACTTTACAAGTGAAATAAAAAGTGGAACAAATGGCAGAGTGAAAGAGTCAGTCTGATCACGACAAGGACGTGGACATGAAAGCGGATGCATGAGGGGTGATGAGGAGGATGATGATGATGATGATGCCTCATGCTTGTCGTGAAGGAGCTCCGGCGGCGTCTCAGCACCGTTTGAATGATTCACTGCATGCTGGAGTCTCTTTGTAGTAGCGGAGATGCTTCAGCACAGAGCTTGGAGGGAATTAGATGCACTAATAGTTTTGGTCACATGACTTCTATAAGTACTATACGTGCAGCAAAGGTCATGCGACTTCTACAAGTACTCGATGTGCACAACACAACAATGGACAGCTGATAGCGCGCATTAACACGACGTCAGAGAAAGTAAAGCCCAGCAGGGCTGATTTTTTTCGAGGAGGCATTTCTGTGATGCCAAAGTATTACTCTTCCGAACGCATTTTGTTTTGATAAGCCAAACTCTCTACTTAAGTAACCCAATAACTAAGTGTGGGGTATGTCACTGTTGATGTACTACACTGTCGATGGGGATGTCATGCAACTTCATGTCTAAAAATACAAACTATCCCTTTAAGAAGCCAAAAATTTACCAATTCCACACGGGATCAGAGGACAACTTTTATTCATTCACTCTATCATGTGGGACATGCCATGGCTGACTTTGACTTTGTGCAGTGCTAAGGTAATGTCATGTATGTCATGTAAGCTAATGTCTCCATGTTTTGCATCATTACTGCCACCTAGTGACCACAAGACTACATATTACTTGTATTTCAATATATTTGGACTAATAATAGACCATAGTCTCCCACCAAACAGCCATAATTTACTGTATTAATTAATTTCAGAAAGAATGCAATATAGCGAGGGAGCGATAATTGAACTGCAATATTGCGAGGAACGACTGTTTCGGTGAAAAAGCCTATTATTAGTATGAACGTCTTTGCTCGGTTTTCCCCATTTTTGCTTTTGTTTTTAATTTTCAAAATATTTAAACTTTCTTGTTAAACAATCTTCGTAATTTTTCTTCTCATAATGTTATGACTTTATTCCCATAATATTATGACTTTTTTCCTCAACCTAAAAATCCAAAAATTGAGAGTGTACTGCATTAAAAAAAGCAGCACTTTGGACACCCCTGTGTTAAATGAACAAGGGTGAGGCCACAAAAGAATGAATGTATGGGAAAAGCCCGGAATGTACCGCCATCTTGGTGTTACCGGTGCCTCATTTTAAAGTCCTTGAACCGTCAAGTCCTCCATTATTCACAGCGTGCAGCAGAGCAGGCGCTCAGCAGTCCAGCGTTCCGAGGAAATGGCCACCAGTCTTCGGCGTGTCGGCGGCGAAGGACGTGTCAAAGTCAAAGTGCGGCCACATTCTTGAAAAGCAGCACTTTTAACAAGGCCGCCACGCTGTAAAACAGCCGTGTAGCTTTTACAGGCGGCGCCTGTATATTTGCTGCCTTCAGGCGGCCCTGGAGAACACGGCATTTGTGTCACTGTGATTTGTGGCAATGCTCTTTATCACCATTGAGTCATGCATCTATTGTCCCGTGTGAACATCCTCAGCGTTCTTCTCTGAGTGTCCACTCACATGAAGCTCCAAGTATGTGTTCATAAAAGACGGCTCTGATTCATCCGCTCAAGTGGTCCTTTTACGAGTGAAATGCATTAAACAAGCTGCTTGTCAATCAAATGCCTGTGTGCCAGTCCACTATCCCTGCAGGACTCCACACCAGGCTGGTCCAAGTGGACTATTGCTGTGATCTTGCATCATGGAGGTCTGTAGTTATTCATTCATTCATTCATTCATTAGGAGGAATTATCCGCACGCGAGCAGCAACAGTCAAACACAGACGGAGCAACATGAATTAATGATGAATAAGTGCAGAGAAGAGTTACACTAACTCAACAGAGATGTGACATTTATAAGATTCTTCTTTTGTTGTTTTTTTTTGTATTCTCAGTAGGACGCCATTAATTAAATGCCACAAGTCACGGGAAATCTTCTCTCAGAATTAAATGACGTGCATCGCGTGTTTCAGACTCCTCCTTACTCACTCTTTCACATCTCACCTGAATGTGATCCACTCTGCATCGTCTCCTCAGGCCTGGCAGGACACATCAGCAGTGAAATATGAAGACACTTGAGCATATTCCGCCCTCCTTGATTCATTGAAGTTCACCTCTCACGCAAGCGGCCGTGGAGCGCAGTGCAAACAGCTGCTGCACCAATATGAATATTGATGTGAATATTAGGTGTTTGCACCCCCAGGAGCACACAGGTGGAGCTGGGATAGCAGCGAGCTAACTGAAGATGTTGGGTTCATTTAGGTGAAGACACATGACGGTTGGGCTCATGGAGAAGGCAGATAACCAAAGGCCGATATGAGGGAATTATGACATCATATCCATAAATCTTCTATGCCGCTTATCCTCACTATGGTACCGCATATGCTGGAGCCTATCCCAGCCAACTTCGGGCAGGGTACCTCTGGACTGGTCGCCAGCCAAACGCAGGGCACATATATATAAACAACCATTCCCACTCACATTCATACCTATGGACAATTTAGACTCGCCAGTTATGCATGTTTTTGGAGCGTGGGAGGAAGCCGGAGTACCCAGAGAAAACCCACACACGCACGGGGAGAACATGCAAAATCCACACAGCGATACCCAACGGAGATTCCAACCCAGATCTTTCAGATCTGACTGTGGCCAACATTCCAACCACCTGGGCACCGTGCGGCCCTGATAAATCCCATAACATCAAAAATAGCTGTGATAATGGCCTGTTGTAACTTCCCCTGAGCTCACTTGTAAAAAAAACGTTCACTTTCCGAGGAAGACATTTCGTGTCTTAAAAAAAAAACAAAAAAAAACACATCAAGCACACAAAAAAACCTTATCAGCTAACTGAAACGCCAGCGCTGCAACGTTTGAAAAGAGCAAAAGGTTTGCCAGAGACCTCCATCGCGGCGCACTGGCTTGGCTGCTCAGAGTGTGTACCCAAATACAGTGCACCTTGCTGGGCCACAGCAGGTGGCTCCCTCCGCTCTATACTCTGGTTCTCCTGACAGTAGTGATGTGGTAGTAGTAATGTCATGATATTTGATTAGGACAAACAACAGGTACACTTGGTCAAATCCTACTTTGTTCCAGTCCACCTTACCTTCAGATGTGCACAAACTACAGTTAACTCGTGCATCTCTGCTTTTAATGTTTCCCACAGGACTGCGATCCATCTATGATGCCATTGTCTAATTTGCTACTATTGTGTCGGGTAAATTTTGAAAAGTAGTTTAATCAATGTAATAAATTGATTAATTTAAAAATATGAATTTAAATAAATTAATAATTGAATAATAACTAACTTAATTATTTGAAACCCTGAAGTATATCGAGGTAGAAGGGTGATTTACAACACAGCCAAGCCAATATTCAACAACAGAAAGAACAGAGGACAGAATCATGTGAAAATAATCATAACAATTACAAAAGTAAAATAATAAAAACATTCAAATAAATGACTGATTATGAAGAACTGGGCTCTGTGTAAGTGTGCACCGATTTTAAAGATGATATACACATCGCTGTACATCTAATATCTCATATATACTGATGAACAGATGCATTATAATGCGCCACCAAGTCAACTGTGAGGGCTTTTTCAGGCTTCTGATTGTCCAAAAATGTGCATGACAGCCAGTGAATGTGTGTTGTGTTAAGAATCAGAGCTACGATGCCATCTACTGTATGGAGTTGGAACAACAAGCTAAACAGACAGTCCCATTATAATGTGTTTATGAGTGAGGGTGAATAGGTTGCGCCACATCTATTTGTGGCAGTCCAAATGTCTTCATGAATATACAGGAAAATGCATAGGAAACACCGTTATGTACACTACAAGAGTGATCAGAAGTTGCTAAACACACCTAAACACACCGGTGTGTGGAAAAAGTCTTAAGATGAGCTCTGCGAACCTCTTATGGCAAACTGACAACATTACAGCAGCCACTATCAATGCTGCAATGCCGTGGAAACCAAATGTCGATGCTTACATTTGTTATTATTATTTTATAAAGGTGCAGTTATGTGCTGACAAAAGGGTTATTAAGGTCCAGTTTAAAAAAACTTAGGGAATAACCTGCAGGAAATACATTATATTTCAATAACTTTGGAGAACGTAAAAACAAAAAATCAACAAGGCATACAAGTCTGCAAAGCATGTGTGAGGAATTCAGGGCATATTTGGACTTTTTCCACAACGGGAGTGCCTTCCTATCAGTGGAATCAGTCTACACTCTGCATGGAAAATGGCTCAGATGCTTTTGTTTCTGATCCCGTGCTGAACTTTCAAGTGAAACCAGCGCCAACTTTGGGCTGGTGGAGGACTTTCACGGGTGGGAATTAGGATCAGGATTAATCGGGATTGGATCGGTTAAAGCGAGATAACAGACGTGGGCTCCTTCTGTTTGAAAAAATCAACAGTCAGTCTTTACTTGTCCTATTATGGGAAACAAAAGTCCACACAAGTCATGTAGTGCTGCTTTTAACTGCTCCTCACTGGGAAGTATGACCAGGAAATGGACTATTAGGGTCAAAGCTAATACCATGCCTGTCCTGTAGTACTCACTAGCTATAAAACAATGCAAGCACTTTGTTATATTTCAATAGCAGAAGGAACAGTATCTATGATGTGAGACAGGCAATATGTTTACTCATAAACTAAGAATGAAGGAATTCTGTGTATCGTATAGACTTACCCAAGTTTGTATGGATAATAAAACACTGATTTACATTAAATCATCTTATCTAGTGTTCCTTTTTAAATGATACAGTCAAATGATTCTACTATTAAAGCGTTATTGAGAGTTTTGTGTATTACCAGTCGGTGGTTTTGGCCTTCTCATTTGTTTAAAGCGCTTAGGACGCCCCCTGCTGGCCAATAGAAAGTTGGCAGGTTTTACATTGAAGTTGCATCCACTTTCTTCTTTCTTTATTTCTTAACATCTCTGTAGTATTGTGCCTTTTTAAATCATATATTCCAATAGGTCGCTATATAATTTGGACGTATTTTATACTTGTGTTGTATGGTGCATTCAGGGCCTCTAACCTGGTTTGTTCATTCAAGTTGTCTGACCAGCTCCTTGTCAATGTCCAACTCGCAGGTCTTCTCTTTGGGCACTTTTTCTTTGGGGGGTTTGGGCTTGAAGGCCGCAGACAGGAGCTCCTTCTGGATCCTTTGCTCCCTCTGCCTTCTGAGCAGAGCCAGCGTCTCCTTCCTCTGGGCGGCCATGGACAGGTACCTCTTCCGCTCCTCCTGCCGCTGCTGAACGGCGAACAGGTTCGGTGGCTCCGAGCGGGAAGGCTCCGAGTGGACGTTTCGCTCCGGCCGGGACACCGGTAACCTCTGCGGGATGTCCGCCGACACCAGGCGAGACTCTAGCGGAGGCACCATGCACAAGGAGCTCCAGAGTTTCCGAGCGTGGGACACGTCCTCCGGGGAAGAGCCGCTAAACACGGTGAAGACGTCGCTAGAAGCGTCGTTGTTCACAGGAGGCTCCGGAGGGGCAGCCATGACAACTTTTGAGACCTTTCAAAACTTCGCAAAGCACGGTTCTCACACTAAAATGAAAGAAATGAAAGGTACACCGTTGTTTAGAACGGTCACCATAGGAACCACACTGCACGCGGAAGAAGATGAGCCCGCTTGTTTACGGTTCAAAATCAATTTGAACCGTAATTCCGGGTCACCAAGTCAGGCGGAAATATAAAAATTTCTGCAGGCGAGCCTATAAGAAAAATATACTATAAAAGCAGCGTAATAAATATATGAATAATAAAATGACACCAATAATGTAGCACATATAATACATTTAGAAAACATAATACACTGTTTTCACACATTTAAAAACACTGACATGACTCTATTGGAAACTTTAAGACGTTTAAAATAGAATGTTAAAGCAGAAGGGTGACATCTTTAAACGGAAATCAACACTTCTGCAAACTAGTTAGAGAATCAAATACTAATAGGCCTACACTGTAGGTTAAGGCTTTTAATTTGAAAAGTGTAGTCGTTAGACTTGCCCTTTTGCTCTGATTGGCTGGGTGGACTTGGCCTTGTGTTGCTGCCAAATTAGGAATAAATAGGCTGGTCTTGTGTCCTGTTACTGGACCAGGTGTCATGGTCAGACATCCTCATCATCCTCACCCTCACTCTCATCCTCATTCTCATCCTCATCAGTGGCTCTACCTGCCAGGAGATCGTCATCTCTTTGGACTTCATCCTTCATCCAGAGTGAGTGTGATGATGTTGATGCTCTTCTTTCTCCCTTAAACTCGTCAACTTCACTTCAGGTGAATTCTTTTTTGAGGAGAAAAATCTGACTTTCACATTTTTTGTTAAATTTAAAGATGATTTAAGGCCAAATTAAGACAAATGAAGTCATTTTTGTCACTGAAATTTGTTGACGAATGCTAAAATTCATTTCCTTAGGGATTTTTTTGACACCAAATGTTTTGTTGTGCTAAGAAGTTTGCTAGTGTTAATAAGAGATGTCAGATTTGAATTTGTGTGGGCCGTGCTCCGCAGGTCACCCTCGGGTGCCCTCAGTAACATGTCCCCATTTTGGTGTAAATGCTAAGCATGGCTGGACACTGGGGCTGCACCTTATAAGGTGGTCTGGGATGCGTGCAAGGTGCCTAACATCGCTGTGTGTGCTAGCGGGCTACCAGGAGCAAAGGGTTAGCCAAACATGGGCATTCCTGCATGGCAGCTCAGTGTGATTGCGGGGATCCTTTCTGGGATCTTTTTTATGATTTATTGTCGTCTTTTAAGTGGGAGGTCAAAGCGGACGGCGGTTCCGCGTGGCTTCCATGCAGGATCAGTGTCCGGGAGGATAACTGAGTAAGTAAGCGGCATATGGAAATGTGGAGGAGACGTGACGGGCTGATGAAAACCAAACATCTGATCCGCTTTGCATGTCAGCATGAAGATATTCATGAGGTAAACGATGCTCCTGTTGTATGTTCCATAACTGTTCTGTCGACAGGCCAGACATCAACCCGACTCTCCTCGACCCACCGCAATCCAACCCAGCATCCAGCGACTCCAGCCAGGAGCTCCACATCGACTCTGACATTTCTAACATGGCGGACCCCGCAGCGGACGACAACAAGTTCCTGTTCCTGCAGAATGACTTTCGCAACAGCGGCCTGGCGCAGGCCGACTGGGCGGCCAAGAAGATGGTGTGGGTGCCGTCAGAGAGGGAGGGCTTTGAGGCGGCCAGCATCAAGGAGGAGAAGGGCGATGAGGTAACGATGCACCTGCGAATCATGAGATTCCATCCAAAAGACGCTATGGTGGTGGTCCGCAGGTTCTGGTGGAGCTGTCAAACGGTCGTAAGGCCACAGTGAACAAGGAGGACATCCAGAAGATGAATCCGCCCAAGTTCAGCAAGGTGGAAGACATGGCCGCGCTCACCTTCCTCAACGAGGCCTCCGTCCTTCAAAACCTGCGGGAGAGATACTTCTCCAGCCTCATCTATGTGAGCGCCCTTTCCTGCTCCTACCCTTTTATCAAACCAAAGGAGTAGACAAGCACTTTACATTTAATATAGTTAAAGAAACCACGTCAGTGTGTGATCTCAGGATGATTTTCCACTCAATCCTTCAAAGTCTAAAAAGACACGGGGAGTAAAATTAAAACCTGATCTTGTGCCATGAAGATCACATGAGGTTAAGACCTCCCAGCCAAGCATCTTATTGTGCTTCATCTTCTCACAATTCCCGTCTGCTGAATCTTTGACATTTAATATCAGCATCGGTGTTGACGTCAAGTGTCCTATGTGTCCTTGCCAGACGTACTCTGGTCTCTTCTGCGTGGTGGTGAACCCCTACAAGATGCTGCCCATCTACTCGGAGAAGATCATCGAGATGTACAAGGGCAAGAAGCGTCACGAGGTGCCGCCGCACATCTACTCCATCACCGACAACGCCTACAGGAACATGATGCAAGGTAAAGTCAAAAGTAGCCGTGTCCTGCCTAGCGTGACCTCAGAGCAGATCCCTACCTTCATGTGGGGCTCCACAATGACCTTACATGGAGCAGTGGGAGCAGATGGTGGAGATGGAGTCCACCTGCTATTTTTGGATGACACCCGCCATAGAGGCTAATCTCTCCTTCTCGTGTCCTCGCTGCTCATCTTTGGTCTGTTCTGCTTGACTTCCACCCATGAGGTCATCTCAGTTAACTTCATTTCCCTCCTTCCTTCTCTGTGCCTCCACAGACCGTGAGGATCAGTCCATTCTCTGCACGTGAGTCAAACATAAACATGCATGACCCCCCCCACCCCCCCCCCCCCCCCCACCCCCCCCTATGCGCACTCAAGTAGTGGGACACGCGTCGCTTAGCAAATCAATCAATCAGAGGTTGCGTGAGAGTCCTTTGTTGTCTCTGAATCTTAATTCTTGATTTTAACAAGACATTCTGGACAAACGCACGCTTACAACTTTTTGGCAACACTTTGGGGAAGACCTTTTTCTGTTCCCAGGGCGCAAAGCAAAGTCCATAACGGCATGCCTGGAGGAGTCTGGTGCAGAAGAACTACTTCATCAGTGACATTCCTAACTAATGGACACAGAATCCCAACAAGACACTCCAACATCTTGAACAAGCTTCTTTTCACTTCCTGTCGGTGTCCCAATACTTGTGTCCGTATAGTTGGACAAAACATTTCCAGAGCTTTTGTCTTAGAACCTGCAAATATTCAAATCATCTCTCTGGCGCCACCTAGAGGAGAGTCTGGAGCGGGGAAAACGGAAAACACCAAGAAGGTGATCCAGTACCTGGCCCTCGTCGCCTCCTCGCACAAAGGAAAAAAGGAAGCAAATCCTGTGAGTGTCGGAAGAAAGGCTCATGGATTTATTGGAAACATAATGTAGGCAAAGTATTATGTATATTTCACGTCAAAAAGCAGCGCGACGTATGTATAGTCCTCGGTCTATGCACGAGTTCCCTTTCTAGACTGTTATGTAAGTCGAGTTTTAGTGAAAGCGGGAACTTATGCCGATATAATACCTAAATTAAACCTAAACCTAAACTAAACTCACACATGAAGGGCAAAATACAATACAAGAATGACATGAAACAATCATAAAAAAATAGCTTACGTTTATCTCTGTGGTTGTCTTGGACACGGGAAGGGGTGTTGCAAGGAAGGGAGAGACAGGCTTATAGGGAGGCTTTGTTAACACTGTCCATTTCATAGGAGCAGATCCTTTCAAACGTTCAAGATACCATCTTCATCCTTCATGATGGTCTGGGCATGCAACCAATGTTCATGTCTCCACCCTGAACATTTTCCCACTTTTAAGACTAATTTCACTTCGCTTTCACTTTCCTTTTCTTTGAAGAGTCTGTCCCAGGCTTGGGATACATAATGGAGGTTAAAGTAAAAAGTTTATGAAAAAGAACAAAAGTGACGACAACCTTCCTCAGTGTAGCGACGCACAACTACGTGTTACTCCACCTGCATATTGGTCCGCCGCGTGTACATAATTAGTTCTCTTGTTCTTTTTGTACAGTCTTAATCATTTATGGGAGTGCAATCGTAAGCACAAAATATCCTAACACGAAATACTGTCACAGAACGTCGACAAGAAACAAGACACTTCTTAACATGAAACTTTGCTCCACAAAATTTCCTAAGATGGATTGTCGTCACACAAAATGTTGTAACACGGAACATGGTAACACAAAACGTCGTAACACAACACCGTAACACGTTGCGACAAATAACGTTGCAACATGGAACATCGTAACATGAAACGTCATAAAATGAAACTTCTAACACGGAACGTTGTAACACAAAACGTCGTAACACAACACCGTAACACGTTGCGACAAATAACGTTGCAACATGGAACATCGTAACATGAAATGTCATAAAATGAAACTTCTAACACGGAACGTTGTAACACAAAACGGCGTAACACAACACCGTAACACGTTGCGACAAATAACGTTGCAACATGGAACATCGTAACATGAAACGTCATAAAATGAAACTTCTAACACGGAACATTGTAACACAAAACGGCGTAACACAACACCGTAACACGTTGCGACAAATAACGTTGCAACATGGAACATCGTAACATGAAACTTTGTAACACAAAACTTCGTAACATGGAACGTCGTAACACAAAACGTCATAAAATGAAACTTCTAACACAGAATGTTGTAACACGAAACGTCTTAAAACAAAACATCTTAACATGAAACTACGTAACATGAAACTTCATAACATGAAACGTCGCAACATGAAACTTCTAACACAGAATGTCATAACACGAAACATCTTAACATGAAACTTTGTAACACGGAACGTCTTAACTCGAACTCAGAATGTCGTAACACTAAACATCTTAACATGAAACCTTGTAACATGGAACGTCGTAACACGGAACGTATTTTAAGCTAAGCGTTATCTTGAATGATTTGACCAGGACACACAGTTTATATGGACTCGTAGAGGACCAAGAAGACATCCCTGTGGTGTTCCACATCCATTTTAATATGTACAAAAATTCCTTAGGAGAAACTGATGTGTGATTTTGATGTTTTCTGCAGCCACCGCAGCAACAACAACAGCAACAACAAGCGGGATCGCTGGCTTACGTGAGTATCGATGCTACGTCGGCTACAAGATTGGTTTCATGTTCTGTGCATGCTTACTGGGTCACGTCGGGCACGCCTGGAGTCGTCTGATGTGCATTTCTGGTTGTGTCCTGTAGGGGGAGCTGGAGAAGCAGCTGCTGCAGGCGAACCCCATCCTGGAGGCCTTCGGCAACGCCAAGACCATCAAGAACGACAACTCGTCACGATTTGTAAATTTTCCATCAGTTCGTAAGTCGACACTCGTCGCCATTTTGACGAGGCGTGCCCTCAGTAATTAAGGGTGTCATGTGACCACCTGTGTCGGCAGGGCAAGTTCATCAAGCTCAACTTTGACGTGACCGGCTACCTTGTCGGGGCAAACATTGACACCTGTATCCTTTTGTTTAGGAAGACTTTGGGTCATTTTTAATCAATAGGTGCAAAGAGACCTTAATGTTCTCCTGACCTGATCAGACCTTTTGGAGAAGTCTCGCTGTATCCGTCAGGCCAACACAGAGAGAGCCTTCCACATCTTCTATTACATGGTGGCAGGAGCCAAGGACAAGATCAGAGGTGAGCAGCCACAATGTACAAAGTCATGTAAAACTACATTGGCCGTTTTCCACAGTCCATCCAGTCACATCTCCAACAAATAGCAGACGTTGTCCTTTGGAGAGATGCTACATGTGCTCCTTTACTCCTTCAGAGGAGCTGCTGCTGGAGGACTTCAGCAGCTACCGTTTCCTGGTGGCGGGACACGTGGAGGTTCCTGGTCTGCAGGACGATGAGCTGTTTGATGAGACCCTGGAGGCCATGGAGATCATGGGCTTCACAGAGGAGGAGAGAATAGGTACAGACATTACTGTACTAAGCACAATAAAGGTTTATTCTGTAACGTTGGTAGATAGTTGGACATCAGACTGCAGACTCGGATGATGACCCCGGTGGTCGCTGGTGTTAAATCTCCTCCAGTGATGCTATTAAAGTATTCTCGGTGCTCATGCATGTGATGGGTCCACCATCAATGTGTCTTTGCCATTCCTTTGCAGGGATGTTAAAGGTGGTGTCCACCGTTCTCCAGCTGGGTAACATCAAGTTTGAGAAGGAGAGGAACAACGAGCAGGCTACCATGCCGGACAACACGGGTACACCAAAACACCTCACATGACAGCTTTCCGGTGACATGTAGATGAAAAACAACTTGTTTGTTGGTGCCAGCCGCCCAGAAGGTTTGTCACCTTCAAGGCATCAATGTGACCGACTTCACGCGCGCCTTCCTGACCCCCAGAATCAAAGTGGGCCGTGAGGTGGTGCAGAAGGCTCAGACCAAGCAGCAGGTAAGAATCGAGCGGAAATTCGGCTTGGCATTGTTCTCCAAACCTTGAAGAATGACCTTCTTGTCCATCCACCAGGCGGACTTTGCGGTGGAGGCGCTGGCTAAGGCCATGTATGAGCGTCTGTTCCGCTGGATCCTGGCCAGGGTCAACAAGACTCTGGACAAGAGCAAGAGGCAATCTTCTTCATTCCTCGGAATCTTGGACATCGCTGGCTTTGAGATTTTCGAGGTGATGGATCGCTGAGATCTTTGAAATGTGCTGCTGTCGTCTGTGCTTTGATGATGTTTCTCGTTGTTTGTGTTTCTCAGGACAACTCGTTTGAGCAGCTGTGCATCAATTACACCAACGAGCGCTTGCAGCAGCTCTTCAACCACACCATGTTCATCCTGGAGCAGGAGGAGTACAAGCGCGAGGGCATCGAGTGGAACTTCATCGACTTCGGCTTGGACCTGCAGCCCTGCATTGAGCTCATCGAGAGGCCGGTCAAGACCAGCACGTTTGAAGCACTAATGTCTAAAATGTGCTCTTGAAGCATATGTTCATGTCCTGTCATGGTACGTAGAACAACCCCCCAGGCATCTTGGCCCTGCTGGACGAGGAGTGCTGGTTCCCCAAAGCGACGGATGTCTCCTTTGTGGACAAGTTGCTGAACACCCACACGGGTCACGTCAAATTCTCCAAACCCAAACAGCACAAAGATAAGCTGATGTTCACTGTTCTGCACTACGCTGGTAAGGTGAGAATCAGGTAAATCCCCCCTACAGCTAATGCTAACTCTGTGCGAGACCCCCCTTTTCTGCTGTGTTTTGTGATAAGCTGCTATTAGCTAATATGAGACAGCATAGGTCACGTCTGACCATTTCCTGTGCAACTCTTGCTCTGTGTTTGATCCACGTTATCTGAACAGTAGGGAGTATGCGCAGATGTCCTGACCTGATGAGTGCTAAGCACAAATTAAAATTAATTGACAAAAACCCAGACTGTCGACCCAGCGTTCAGCGCAGCTCTTATGGCCGAGGGAGTGCGGTGTACCAACATGCACTTGTGCAGCCGCACTGGCTGGCATCCGTTACATATAGCCACCTTTAGCTAGCCAGCTAACCAGCTAAACTTAGGAAGCCAAAAGCATACTACTTCCACAAGGAATGGGAGATCTTTTTTTCACTCTTCCACATAGGACATCGTAGGACACTTCATGCAGTGTTAAGGTAATGTCATGTAAGCTAATGTCTCAGTGTTTTGTGTCATTACTTCCATCTAGTGACCAGAATATCACTTGTATTTTGATATATTTGGACTAATAATAGACCATAGTCCGTCAAACAGCGATAATTTATTAATTAATTAACTTCTAGACCGCGATATTGCGAGGGACGACTGTACAGACATTTCCCATCAACAGAGGAGTTTTTTTGTCTCCCAGGTGGACTACAACGCAGCCAGCTGGCTGACAAAGAACATGGACCCTCTGAATGACAACGTAACGGCTCTGCTCAGCAACTCATCCAGCAACTTCATCCAGGACCTCTGGAAGGACGGTCAGGCTTCCGACGTCTCCTTCGTGGGAAGAAGCTTAGAGCTGACATTTTAAACCATTCTGCACGTTTTTTCCTTGTCAGCGGATCGAGTGGTCGGCCTGGAGACCATGGCCAAGATGTCTGACAGCTCTATGCCCACCTCCACCAAATCCAAAAAGGGGATGTTCCGCACGGTGGGCCAGCTGTACAAGGAGTCTCTGGGCAAGCTGATGACCACGCTGCACAACACGCAGCCTAACTTTGTGCGCTGCATCATCCCCAACCACGAGAAGAGGGTACCTCCTCCACTTTGATGTCAGCCCTAAAAGCCGGTCCTCATTCAGTGTTTGTGTGTTTGCCGCTTGGCAACAGGCGGGCAAGATGGACGCCAACCTGGTGCTGGAGCAGCTCAGGTGCAACGGCGTGCTGGAGGGCATCCGAATCTGCAGACAGGGATTCCCAAACCGCATTGTGTTCCAGGAGTTCAGGCAGAGGTGCTGCCTTGATGTTGTTACCTAGCCTGGATTCACATTCTAAACCATCACTTATATTCCAACTTTTGATGTTGCTTTGAATTGGATGTCCTGCATGTGCAGGTACGAGATCCTGGCTGCCAACGCTATCCCAAAAGGCTTCATGGATGGGAAGCAGGCGTGCTGCTTGATGGTGAGATGAGTGGAACAAGGACTATTAGGCCTTTATTACTAAATATCTCATGACTACACTTCCACAGCAATACATAAACATTATTGGCATTGTGGAGATGTGGATACTTTAGAGCAGGGGTGTCCAAACCTTTTCAGACAAGGGGCACATACAGAAAAATAAAGGGATGCAACATTGCCACTTTGATATTTTGTAAATATGTTGTATATATTTTGAGAAAAAAAACTGCATCTCAGCTTTGTCATAGACAGTCGTCCCTCGAAATACTGCCGTTCAATTATCACTCTCTCACTCTATTGCGTTTTTCAATAATTAATTAATTAATTCATAATTGATGGCTGTTTGGTGGTTGACTACGGCCTATTATTAGTCCAAAATATTGAAAGACAAAGGTATATGTAGTATTCTGGCCACTAGGTGTCAGTAATGTTCCATTATTGAGACATGAAGTTAGGTTAGCATCGCACTGCATGCAGTCAGCCGTAGCGTGTCCGACATGATAGCGTGAAAAGATGTTCTCCTCCCATTACGTGTTTTTTTTTTTAACTCTTTCAACTTCTTTCATGTAAATTTTCTTCTTGTAATTATGAGGTTGTTCCCACCATAATTTTACTTTACAACTTTATGTATTATAACTTTTCCCGCAACCTAATTTTCCAAACATTTCAAGTTTATTTGTTCTTTTGTTTGTTTCTTATAATATTATGACTTCTTTTTTTTTTTTTTTTTTTACATATTTTTTCTTTAATATTTCAATCTTATGCTACTAAAATTATTTTTGCTCATAATATTACAATATTGTTCTGGTAAAATTATGACTTTTTCCTCATTAGATTGCAACTTTCTTCTCGTAATATTTGGACTTTATTTGTGTAAAACTACTGCTAATTTTTCCATTTTTGCTGGTGTTTTGTTCTTAGTTTTCTTGTTAAATTATATTTTAGAATGTGCTGCAGGCCGCACTTTGGACACCCCTGCTCTAGAAGAAGGTAGGATGCTATTTTTGTTCATGTATCCCGTGGAAAGCATAAAGTTGGCATCATCTAGCCACCAAGTTTCATGAAGCTGTGGCATCATGATAGTGCATGTTGATTATGTGATGTAATATGTAAACTAGCTTGCAACCCAGGTGGGACTTGAACCCACAATCCCCAGCTCCGGAGGCTGATGCCTTATCCATTAGGCCACTGGGCCTGCATATCTGCCATCTGATGTTCAGCTTTCTTCAGGTGAAGCACCTGGATCTGGACCCCAACCTGTATCGCATTGGCCAGAGTAAAATGTTCTTCAGGACAGGGGTGCTGGCTCAGCTGGAGGAGGAGCGAGACATCAAGCTCACTGTCATCATCATCTCCTTCCAGGCTCAAGCGAGGGGCTTCCTGGCCCGCAAGTACGACACACAGCGTCCCCTTTGGGGGTGATGGTGTACCTAATGAATGTCTTCGTCTGTTCCCTTCAGGGCTTTCAGTAAACGTCAGCAGCAGCTGAGCGCCATGAAGGTCATCCAGAGGAACTGTGCCTGTTACCTCAAACTGAAGAACTGGCAATGGTGGAGGCTTTTCACCAAGGTTGGACTGACACGTCCACCTTTTCACTGACGATAAAGAGATTTCACACTGTAAAGAGTGTTTTGTTGTCTGTACATTGCAGGTGAAGCCCCTGCTTCAGGTGACCAGACAGGAGGAGGAAATGGGCCAGAAGGAGGAGGAACTCAAGGCAGCCAAAGAAGTAGCGGCCAAGAAGGAGGCTGAACTGAAGGACATCACACAGAAACACACACAGGTGACAACACACTTCGCCACCCCAAATAACACAATCAGGATGAGAGTAAATGTGTGTGTGTGTGTATGTGTGTGTTCCTGTAGCTGATGGAGGAACGAGCCCAGCTAGAGTCCAAACTGCACGCAGAGACGGAGCTGTACGCCGAGGCCGAGGAGATGAGGGTGCGCCTGGAGGCCAAGAAGCAGGAGCTGGAGGAGGTTCTGCACGAGATGGAGGCCAGGCTGGAGGAGGAGGAGGAGCGCAGCAACTCCCTGCAGCAGGAGAGGAAGGACATGGAGCAGCAGCTGCAGGTACATAGCTTAGTTAAAGGTTCTTCAACGTACACCTCTAATGGGTGTGAGAAAGTACGCGGGTAAACCTCACTTCCTGAAGCCCGAGACAAGGAGTTGACAGCTAGCTGAGTCTTTTCGCTCGTCGCTAGCGCTGCTCTGCTCTCATCTCGTGATGGTCGGTGGACCCAGGTTCGAACCCTGGCCGGATTCTGCGGGTGACCACCTTTACATTGGTGCCGTGATCCGGATGAGAGTGAGCTTTCGGGGGGGTGAGTGTAACAGATGCCAGCTAGTGCACCTGTGCAAAAGTATGTTGATAAACCTCAAAACCTAAAAAATGAGAAGTGAGCGACGTTAGCCGACGAGCTAAAAGTCCGAGCTGTCAACGTGCTGTCCAGCGTGTTACACAAATACATTTACAAAGTTCTTAGCTGGAAACAATTCCATTCAACAATGTTGTAATATGTATTGAATTTTCAATGCCTTCATGCGTCCATTGTCAATTTGTTGCTAATTTCACCTCATTAGAGTATGGAGGCCCACTTAGTGGAAGAAGAAGATGCTCGTCAGAAGCTGCAGCTGGAGAAGGTGGCCGTGGAGGGAAAGGTGAAGAAGTTGGAGGAGGATGTTCTCCTGATGGAGGACCAGAACAACAAACTGCAGAAGGTATCAATGTTTTAGTCTCATTTGATGAAGGGGTTTGCACATTTATAAACTTTCTTGTGCTTGTAGGAGCGAAAGCTTCTGGAGGAGAGGATGGCGGATTTAAACTCCAACCTGGCCGAGGAGGAGGAGAAGTCCAAGAACCTGACCAAACTGAAGAGCAAGCATGAATCCATGATCTCCGACTTGGAGGGTCAGTCGCCTCTTGAACAAGTTTTCTCCCAAAGCGTTACAAGCATGCTTGAACAAGTGTGTACTTTATGTCCAGTACGTTTCAAGAAGGAAGAGAAGGGTCGTCTGGACATGGAGAAGGCCAAGAGGAAGGTGGAGGCCGAGGTGGCTGAGCTCCATGAGCAGCTGGCTGACCTGCAGGCCCAACTAGCCGAGCTCCGAGCTCAGCTGGCTGCCAAGGAAGAGGAGCTGCAAGCCACGCAGGCCCGGTAAGAAGGCAGGAAATAGCTCTCTATCTGTACCATAGGACAACATTTCATCCGCTGCAGACACCCATCACGTGTCCAAACACGATGCTTTGTGTCCACAGTTTGGACGAGGAGAGTAACCAACGCGGGGCGGCTGTGAAGAAGGTTCGGGAGCTGGAGGCCCTCCTCTCTGAGGTGCAGGAGGACCTGGAGGCAGAGAGAGCAGCCCGGGCGAAGGTGGAGGCGGCTCGTCGGGACCTGGGGGAGGAGCTTAACGCGCTGCGGTCTGAGCTGGAGGACAGCCTGGACACCACTGCTGCACAGCAGGAGCTTCGGTCAGACTGTGTGGTCCACGGTGGACCTGAAACCACACAAAGACACACAACAGTGTTGATGTTTGTGATGTTCTTTTGTGTGTGTCTGTGGTGGCTTTAGGGCCAAGCGCGAGCAGGAGGTGGCCATGCTGAAGAAAGCCATGGAGGAGGAGGGGCGGAGTCATGAAGCCCAAATCCAAGACCTGAGGCAGAAACACAGTCAGGCTGTGGAGGAGCTCTCTGAGCAGCTGGAGCAGGCCAAGAGGGTAAACATGAACACAATCACTTGAAGTAAACAGCCGCTAGGAAGAAGCAGAACCTCAACAAATGCCTGACTTGGCTCCTCCAGGTGAGAGCAAGTCTGGAGAAAGCCAAGCAGGCTCTGGAGAAGGAGTCTGCAGACCTCAGCGCTGACCTTCGGTCCCTCGCCAGCGCCAAGCAGGATGTGGAGCACAAGAAGAAGAAGGTGGAAGGTCAGCTCAATGACCTCAACTCACGCTTTAACGAGAGCGAGCGGCAGAGGACTGAGCTGGGGGAGCGAGTCTCCAAGATGACTGTAGGTCCTCAAAACACAACTTGGACTTGATGCTGCTTGTTGGACGCACTACAAGTACAACGCTTTATCTTTCTGGTTCTTTCTCTTCTCTGCCAGATGGAACTCGACAACCTTAGCAGTCTTCTGAATGAAGCGGAGGGGAAGAACATCAAGCTTAGTAAAGATGTTTCTGGTTTGTCCTCGCAGCTGCAGGACACACAGGTGACTGGAGACATGTAGACCATTCAAGAGTTGTTCGTCTAAGAAAAGGATGTTCATGTGATGGACAACTTCTCCTCACATGTTTGGCCATCATTCTGCAGGAGCTGCTGTCAGAGGAGACGCGTCAGAAGCTGAACGTGGCGGGACGTCTGCGTCAGATAGAGGAGGACAAGATCAGTCTGGTGGAGCAGCTGGAGGAGGAGAGCGAAGCCAAGCGAGCCTTAGAGAGGCAGGTGTCCAGCCTCAACGTGCAGGTCAGGAACGTCAGAGATGGTTTCATAACAGAACCTCTACAGAATATTCAATGAGCTGGTCTCCTGCCGTCAGCTGTCAGATTGCAAGAAGAAGCTGGACGAGACGCTGGGCTCTGTGGAGATGCTGGAGGAGGGAAAGAAGCGTCTGCAGCGCGACTTGGAGGGAGCCAACAACGAGTACGAGGAGAAGGCCTCGGCCTACGACAAGCTGGAGAAGAGCCGTGGGCGACTGCAGCAGGAGCTGGAGGACGTCCTCATGGACCTTGACAGCCAGCGGCAGCTTGTCTCCAACCTGGAGAAGAAGCAGAAGAAGTTTGATCAGGTGGGCTTGAGGAGTCTGTCGACCTTCTGGACTACAGCGCGCCAGAGGTTAAGAACTTCAACTGATGTGTTTTCTCAGATGCTAGCGGAGGAGCGAGCTGTGTCCAGTAAGTTTGCAGAGGAGCGGGATCGAGCTGAGGCCGAGGCAAGGGAAAAGGAGACCAAGGTGTTGGCTCTGTCAAGAGCACTAGATGAGAACCGTGAGGCTCTGGAGGAGGCGGAGAAGACCATGAAAGGCTTCCGAGCTGAGATGGAGGACCTCGTCAGCTCCAAAGACGATGTGGGAAGAAGTGTAAGTCAAAGAAACGTCATTTTCTGCACATTTTCACGCTGCTTTTGCAGGAGCTCTGTGTAAGAGGAGGCTTAGAGAGGTGTACTGATTACTGGTTATCTTCTCCACCTCAGGTCCACGACCTGGAGAAGGCAAAGCGTGCCCTGGAGGGCGTCATGGAGGAGATGAAGGCCCACATGGAGGAGCTGGAGGATGAGCTGCAGGTGGCTGAGGATGCCAAGCTACGTCTGGAAGTCAACAGTCAGGCCCTCAAAGCACAGCATGAGAGGGAGCTGCAGGCCCGTGAGGAGATGGGCGAGGAGAAGAGGAAGCAGCTCCTCAAGCAGGTGCTGAGTTGATCTCATGCACTTTGGTGTTGTTTTTAGGAATTAAAGCAGTCAGACATGGAAGAACATTGGACCTAGGATTGAGCCCAGTGGGACGCC
This sequence comes from Dunckerocampus dactyliophorus, assembly GCF_027744805.1. Taxonomy (NCBI): domain Eukaryota; kingdom Metazoa; phylum Chordata; class Actinopteri; order Syngnathiformes; family Syngnathidae; genus Dunckerocampus; species Dunckerocampus dactyliophorus. The sequence continues at coordinate 2,838,855 of NC_072836.1, read as the reverse complement.
AAGCTTTGAATTTAACTGATACAGGATTTTCATCATCTGCAGATGCATCTGTGTGGATTTGTGACTCAAGTCAAGCTAAAGTATCCCTCTGATCAATCAGGTGCGTGAGCTGGAGGCCGAGCTGGAGGAGGAGAAGAAGCAGCGAGGTCAGGCCTCCGGCGGCAAGAAGAAGCTGGAGGGCGAGCTGAAGGACATGGAGGACCAGCTGGAGGCCACCAACAGGGGGCGTGATGAGGCCATCAAGCAGCTGCGCAAGATCCAGGTGAGTATGCAAAACGTTCAACATCTTCCTCAAGTTATCTTCTAGCCTGACGGTCTTGTCCTTGTCCTGCCTTCTAAGGGTCAGGTGAAGGATCTCCAACGGGAGCTGGAGGATTCCCGCGCGGCCCAGAAGGACGTGCTGGCCTCAGCGAGAGAGGCTGAGCGGAAATCCAAGGCCATGGAGGCAGACATTGTGCAGCTACATGAGGTACCTGTTACTTTTCAAGCAGGTGCTAACCTCACCAGCCTGGGTTAACTGCCCCCTCTGCTGGTGAAATCCATGATGCCTTCATTTAGCTGTCAAATTCAGCACCCAAAAAATAACCTTTTAAAGTACAACTTCTTGTGACTTCCTTTTTTGTTACATAGATGCTGGCGGCAGCCGAGCGAGCTCGAAAGCAGACGGAGGCGGAGAGGGACGAACTGGCTGAGGAACTCGCCAGTAACTCCTCTGGAAAGTGAGTACAGTAGAAACCTGCCATTCAGTAACGGCCGTGTTCTCAGACAACCTGCAAAAAAACACAAGTAACTGAGGCAGCCATAAAAATGTCTTTTTTTGAACATGCTAACACAAACCAACTATGCAGGTATTGAAATAAACACTCACACACTAATATGCATGTAAAACAATACTATTTTACAGTCATTTATAACCTGGAAAGCATGCTGGGTAACTCCCTTTTGGAGAAGCGTGCATCTGGACCTCCCAGCATGCCTTGCGGGTAATAAATGAGTATAAAATAATACTGTTTTGCATGCATATTAGTGTGTAAGCGTCTGAGATTACTTTTGTTACAATTCTGTTCCAATTATGGAGAATATAAGCACAAAATGGTGGGCCTTCTCACGAATAAGAAGTTACTTGCGGGGTCGTGAATGCTGACTTGCAAAGTCTGGAGTTCAACCAAAATCATTTTGTGATGCCACAGAAAAATCTTGTGAGACTTGAGCTCAGCGAGCAACGAAAGGTTTAACTCCGCTCCGTCCTCGTCCTCTCAGGACCGTGCTGTCTGATGAGAAGCGTCGCCTGGATGCAAAGATCAGCCAGCTGGAGGAGGAGCTGGAGGAAGAGCAGACCAACATGGAGAGCCTCAATGAGCGTCTGAGGAAGAGCCAGCAGCTTGTGCGTCGATGGCATGCTGCTAAAGTACATCTGACAGAGCCATACACTCCTTTAAACGTGAGCTACGTCCACGTGTGCAGGTAGAGCAGCTGGGGGCGGAGCTGACTGCGGAGAAGTCGGCTTCACAGAGCAAGGAGGCGTCCAGGCAGCAGCTGGAGAGGCAGAACCGCGAGCTGAAGGCCAAAGTGCAGGAGATGGAGGGCCAGGGCCGCTCCAAGCTCAAGTCCTCCGTCACCACCATGGAGAACAAGCTAAGGGAGGTGGAGGAGCAGCTGGAGGTGGAGAGCAGGTCGGGAGCATGCTGAACATCTGAAGAACGTCATCACTTCCTGTTTCCTGTTAGCAATAGATAGACGAGGCTATGATGATGATGTGTTTGTGCGCAGAGAGCGTCAGGCAGCCGCCAAGAATCTCCGGCAGAAGGAGAAGAAGCTGAAGGACCTGATGCTCCAGATGGAGGATGAAAGGAAGCAGGCGCAGCAGTACAAAGACCAGGTGACGTAATCACAGTCAAAGGTGTCCCAACATAACATGGTGACATCCTCCTTGTCCTCCTCTGCAGGCCGAGAAGAGCAACGTGCGCGTGAAGCAGCTGAAGCATCAGCTGGAGGAGGCGGAGGAGGAGGCGCAGCGCGTGGTGGCGGCCCGCAGGAAGCTGCAGCGGGAGTTGGACGAGGCGGCCGAGGCCAACGACGCCCTCAGCAGGGAGGTGACTTCGCTGAAGGGCAAACTGAGGTACCGACAACTACTGATGGGCGTTTTAACCATGAAAACATTTTAGAGACTTTTTGTCCATCTTGAACTTTTCCTCCTGTGGTGCGGACGCTCCTGCTTCACACTCAGACACTAAACCAGCGCACACTATCCTCTTCAACCTCCTACTTTACTCCTCACATGTCAGGAACATCTCACTTTTCCCCTCCTGCCTCCCGCTCTCCTGCATCTGACCCTCCTCTTCCTCCCCTTTCTCTTCCTCCTGATGTATGGGCTGCTCCAGGCGTGGCGGGGAGGCGGGCTTTAGCGGCACCAGTCCTCGTAGCAGCAGCAGTGGAGGTGGTGGAGGAGGAGGTGGTGGAGTGGCCATAAGGAGCTTGGGGCTGATGGGAGGGAACATCAGCCGGAGGAGCACCATTGTGGAGAACTCAGTGGAGATCCCGGAGGAGGAGCCTCGCTCTCCGTCTCCCGCCGCCCGCAGCCCCCCACTGGAGGCTGGGGACGAGGTGAACGACTGCCCCCCTGACGAATAGACAAAGAAGTCCTCACGCATCCAAATACATAATAACACATAACAACACAACATATTTACATATTAAATAGTCCTGGGCAATTATTACAAATCTCAATCGTAATTAATTACATTATTTTTGTGTGTGTGATTAATCTTCAGAGCATGTGAATGCAGCTCCCACTGTTCATTAATATAATGCACTGTAAATGATGGTCAGCGCTGTGTATTGCATTTCCAAAGTAAGTAATACTTCAGAATCCAAGTACTGAGGTGATTCTGCTTTGCAGTGTCTACAGTAAACATTACCATATATATTGTATAGTGTTACGGCGCTTTAATGCAGGTTTACTTTTAAAACTAATCGTACAACAACAGCGCCCCACCTGGCTAAAGAGGCATGTGAAACAATGAACAAGATCAGAAGCAGTGCAGGACGAATCCTGTTAGTGTTTGCTAATAGCCTCGTATTGAAGGGCTACAATATCCCTACATTATAGGATTTTTAACGTTATTGATTATACATCCTACAGAGAGTGACATTATCACACAAATACGATAATTGTTTGTCTGGCAACTGTGTTTACGCACCAATTCTTCTTCTTCCTGAAAATACGGCAGACTAGGCGCATTGCTGTCCCCTCTGGTAAGACTCAGTCAGTACTGTTTATCGCCACTGTTGTTTGTATGAGTCAAATGGCAATAACCAATTTAATGCACAATAAAACTATTTAACATGAAATATAACAGTGTGTTAACTTGCCCAGCACTAGTTGTGAAAGAAAATATTAAAAACCACGGCACATGTACGCAAACAAAATATAAAAGGAATCGTATAGGTTTTTTTTAGACAAACTATTCGTGAAAATATAGCATTAATGCAACACATCACCTACATTTTACTGATGTAACAATCACTGTATTTAGAGGAATTAGTAAAATGAAAGCTTATGAACACATTTTGACTTGTATTGTATATTTGCATATATTTATTTTCCAGGTAGTTTTCACTGTTGGTTGTGGCTCAAAAATAATGCACTTTCCGTAACAAATATGTTGTGATTTTTCTAATTAGCCTTTAATGGTTTGTCAAATGAAATTTAAATTAATGACATTAAACCACAATTGAACCCCTCCCACGTGTGCTTCTTTTTCTCTGTCATATTTAAAAATTATATTTTCATCTCACTTATACCGCAGCAGCAAGTTAGTTTAATGTCGAAGTTTGTGTTGCAGGTGGCGCTGACGGACAGGTCATCCACTTTGTTTCTAAATATTGATTGTTCCCATGAAACACAGGATGATCTTAGATGGTAAAGGTTGTCTACAGCCAAACTAGAGAAGCAAGTTAATCAATTCTTTATTCAGAGTGGAAAAAAAATAAACTCAGTGCAGACGGAAGAAAAGCTACAAGTTAAAAGGCTCAACATTGATTACATTTCATTCATCTTAAAAAAAAAAAAAAAAAAAAAAGTAAGGCAGTCTTAAACGCAGTACCACGAGTAGCCACAAGGTGTTGGAGGCATCAGGACTACCGAAAAAGTACATTTCTTCTCTCCAAATTGAAGTTGAAATGTCACTTTTCCTCAACAAGCAGTGTTGGACAAAAATAAAGAAAATAGGGGGCGTGTCTGCGCTGGTCAGTCATTAGCTAACGACCCGTTAGCCAGTTGAAGGTAAGTGCGAGTGCTGACAAGTTCTTGCTGTCGATAGCGAGCTGCTAGCAGACCATCCCACGTCACAAGGAAATACACGAGTTCGAAACATCCGGGCCGGACGGAGGACAAATCTGCAGCAGCAAATCCAACCTGGACGGTGAACAACAGAACCTTCTGGATGTACAGAAGCAGGGAGGACGTCACCAAGTGTGACCACTTACCAACCTTGTGGTGGGGAACGCAGGTGGGCGGAGTTTCAGGGTTAGTTGTGGCCCGTTGCCGGACCCTGTCCGTTGCTGACGTGGATTCTACGACCGAACGGCTGATCGTGGACGTAATCTCTGCACGACGCCAACTTGGACTCCAGATTCTGCTCAAGACAGGAAATTGTATTAAACCAGGTTTAGTTTTGATGGTGAGCTGATCCACATAAGAACAGATGGGCCTTGGTGGCGGTCCGTGCTTGCACCTGATCTTTACAGCAGCGTTTCCCAACGTTCACTGAGCCAAGGCATATACAGTATTTGACATTAAGGTCATGACTTACATACACCCGTCAACCCTCCACTTTTCACTTCGGAACTACTTGATTTTGACCCCTCCCCTACCTTCTGCCATCTAGTGGAAGAGCATGTCATTACAAAGACTCATTTGCAGTAAAGACATAGTAGTTTGTAGTTTAGTTAGGTAAACTGTATGGTGGCGGACGGGGGAAGCAACGTCCAAACGCACAGAAATGATCCAAAACGCCATAAACACATGCAACAGGAAAACAAACCCCCAAACACACCTGCATGAGAGAAATGCTGCCAGTTCACAAATCAAAACGGATGTTGGCAGAGGTGCCAGACCTGAGGAACATCCGTCCTTTAAGACACAAGAAAAGTTGGCGGCATGAAAAGGTACATTTTTTTATTTAGGTCCTTGTTAAACACTCAATAATACTGTCAAATATGACATCTGAAGTCTTTCAAAGACTGGTAGCCTGGCTAACTTCCGTTTTGTTCAGTGAATGTGCAGCCTTTCTCTCATGCAGTGGTGTTTGGCATTTGCAGCATTTTTCTTTTGCATTGGTTTCAGATCCCGCAGCATTTATGTGAATGCGGCATTTTCCCGTTGCATGTGTTTTGTGGCGTGTTGGTTTCAGATCATTTCTGTGTTTGCAGCCTTTGGACGTCGCTGCGCATTTTACCACATCAACCAACGTAGAAAAATGCATCATTTCCTGTGGCACGTTAGTGGTTGGGAATCACTGCTTCATCAAACACGGAAGCCAACAACCCAACTCGTCTTCTTTACCCCGACTTTCCTGAGCAGCTCGCTGACGATGTTGAGCGCGGAGATCCTGGCTGAGGTGGTCAGAGGACTTTCACCTGACAAAACAAAGAAGAGTATAAGCTTTGTGATACTACAGCGTCGTGGCGCCCGCCACCCTACTCATCCACCTCCAAACCCTCCGGCGGAGTTTGACCTCCAAAAAAATCCACCAAAATCCATGTGGACACCCCTGCTGTAGCGTAATGAAGCCTTCCATAGGTTCCCTCTCAAACGTCAAATGCATCTCAGTCAGACCCACCTCTTCTGGTGGAGGTCTGCTCAGGTGTGCTTGGCAGTCTGGCAGGCGTGGCTGGAGGAGTGAGGGGCGGGGTGGGGTAAGGTGCTGTTGTGGAGGATGTTGCTGTTGACGATGATGGTTCTCTGGTCACACCGTTGAGGGGGGGTCTGGACCTGTCAGGTATCTGCTGCTTCTGCTGCACCGCCAGCTCCTGCTTCAGGTCTGCAAGAAACGTTTGTGTGCTCTATGAAAACATCACCATCATAATCCACATCTTCACAGAGGACATCAGGAGACTCCGCCTACCCCGCGCTTCGTCCTTCAGCCTCTGGACCGACTCCAGAAGATTCTCCTTCTCATCCAGCTCGCTCTCCAGGAAGGCGTTCCTCTCGATGACCTGGTTCATCCTCAGCTCAAAGTCGTCCAGCGACATGATGGTCGCCCTGACGCAACAAACATTCCACTGTCAATCTTTTTTCCTAAATGGTCCACGAGCAAGCAAATATCTGGATGACTGAGACCTCTTGGCCCTCTCTAGGTCGTCGTTGGCCTGCTCCAGCTCCCTGATGTACTTGTGGAGCTCGTCTCGGACCGACGTGGCCTCAGCCAGCTCGCCCTCCAGGACCGAGATCTGACGGCAGGCCTCCGAGTGCTGAGTCTCGTACTTCTCCTGGCGGGGAGAAAGAGGAGGCGGCGTTAGCGCATTCAAACGTAGAGTAGTTGCAGTTTGTGATGCTCTCACGCGATGTAAGAGCTGCTGTAACCCAGTGATTCCCAACCGCTGTGCTGCCGCACAGTGTGTAGTAGTGTGTGCTTGTACCAGCCATGTATCCAGTTATGCACACACACACACACTTTTGTCTCCCACGGTGTGGATAAAATTACATACACATGCGTCATGACCAATTTTGCAAGTTACTTATTTCTCTGTTCTTATTTTCTTCTGCTTATCGCGGTCTGGGTCGCGGGGGCAGCAGTGTCAACAGGGAAGCCCAGACTTGCCGGTCTCCGGCCACCTCTTCCCATTCCACTGGGAGGACTCCAAGGTGAGACTTAATCCCTCCTGTGTGTCCTAGGTCTGCCTCCGGGGCCTTATCCCCGGAACACCTCACCAGGGAGGCGTCCGGACTAGATGCAGCTCAACTGGCTCCTCTCAATGTGAAGGAGCAGCTGCTCTACTCTGAGCGACTCCCGGGTGACCGAGCTCTTCACGCCTACATATAGGTATGCTGTAGTTATAGTAGTATGGTACGGTCATACCTCGTTTATTGTGATTAATTGGTTCCAGACCTGACTGTGATAAGTGAATTTCCACCAAGTAGGATTCCCTATAAATAAATGGAACATTTTCGTAGTTAAGAGAATAGGAAACCTGTTTATGACTTTCTAAATACGAGTTTTAACACTATTAGAGTGCTCCACTTTTACACTCCTATTCTTAGTTTACATCACATTGCGCAGGCTACAGGACATAACAGACAGCCGCCGTTAGAATAGCAAGCTAACTAGTTAGCCTCTCCAATTGACTTATTCTAAACTTAGTGTTTCAAACGGAGTGCAGAAGATGGACAAAGAAGCTAAGAACTTACCACTTCCACACAGAATGAGAGGATAACTTTTTTCTCCCCCTCCCGCTCGATCTCAGCCATGGCATGTCCGTCTCAGTAGCCAGTCTCCATGCAGTGTGAAAAGTAATGTAATCTAACGTCATGTCTTATAACATTACTGATGCCTAGTGACCACAATGCTACATATAACTTGTCTTTCAGTATTTGTTTTTCTAAAAATAGGCCATAGTCAACCACAAAACAGCAATCATTTATTAATTATTTCTTGGAAAAAAAACCCAAAACAAAACACTATCGTGAGGGAGCAATATAGCGAGGGACGAATGCATACAAAAAGCAAACGCCGAAAAGAGGCCAAGTAAACTTTCCAGCTGGAGGGACAACAGTCAGGCTGCAGACAAATTCCATAAAGTGTCCACATACATGTGTTCCTCTGACCCCGTTACACTCAAACAGAACCTCCAGCACTAAGAAAAGCCTCAGACTAAGAAAAATGGACACAGGAGGCGTCCGCCCCCACCAGTTCAATGTGACCTTTCCCCCACTTGTCACATTTCCTGGGTGGCGGAACACATTTCTAGCAAGGCGGGCATCACATCTGCTCAATATTAACTAACATGGTAGCTCAGCACCGGGCTTCCTCGGCCTTTGTTGTCTGCTCTCCCCATGGACACACGGGCCCATGTGATGTCCTCGGCAGGAAGAGGCAGAGCTTATGGCATGTATGCAACAAGCGATGCACAACGTGAGGGAGTGACATAACAGGACGTGTCATATGGATGCTACGACATCGCCTCCGGCGTCATCAGCTGCCTCCTCATGGCCACAATCGCCCCTCTGTCTCTGTCTCTGTCTCTGTGTGTCATACCGAGAGGTGCAACTAATTCTAATGTTTATTACAAAGCTACATGGACAAGCTGTGCATGTGTTTAATGTTTTGGGCCAGAAGTATAAAACAAATAACAGTCCCTTTTAACAAAGAATCATTCAACTTGTGTTGATGGTGGGTTTTTTTGGCATAAAAAGTTACAGAATGTTCCGCCAGGCCTCATGCGGTCCTCCCCACCCTCACCCCCACCCCTCACCCCCCGGAGGAGGAAGCTGCTGTACGTGAAGAAAAGCCGAGAGAGCACGAGGCCTCACAACAAGTCAACACGCTGCTGCGTCCCGCCAGAGACAGCATACTCGTTACCTTGTAGTTTTCCAGGTCTGTGTGGAGGCGGTTGTTGGCGGAGAGGAGCTCCCGGTTTCGTGTCTCGCACACTTTCAGCTCGGCTTCCAGCTCAGCTTCGTAGTCTCGACTCATCTGCTGAAACTCCTGCAGCTCCTCCCTGGCCTCCTCTGCGCTAAACACACGCACAGACATCAAACGTCTTGTCAGTGTCATTGAAATAAATTTAATAAGAACTCATACAAAGTTACTATACAAACTGAACAGTGTTGGTTATCGTTCCCAAATTCCACAAGCCCTGAGAGCTTTATTTTTCAATCCTGTGGCAACAAGCAAGTGATCCCGCACAAGATGTCAACGTGAGCACACGAGATATCATTTTTCATCTTGTGTGCACAAGATAAAGTCTTCTATCAGGTCTGAAATGCAGTGCTCTGGTGTTGAAACTGCATGAAAACCCAACCTCTGCTGGTGCCTGGCAGCCTGCTCCTTCCAGTAGTCCAGTTCTTCCTTTAAGGACCCAAACTCAGGAGTGTCACGGTCTGCCATCTTCACCCCGGCCCCACAGAGTGCAGTTTCCAAAGAACCAGGCCTGTTCTGATGGATCAGCACAGTGCAGTCAAGCCTTTTGGTGGACCTGCAATGGAATCCCGTTTGGAAAGTGGTCAATTTGGGTTCGATTTGCATAATTTTAATTAAACTTCATGATGTATAATATATAAAATGAAGAGAAAGGTCTCGCCAGGACTCTCTTTCACATTCGGCACAAAACCTGATGGCCAAAAATCACTTTATATTGTAGTACTGAACCCATTTATCTTGAATCAATACATAAGGGAGCGATAACGGCGACAGCGTCTTATAACATTCGAGGCACTGATGGAGCAACAGATACAAGTATAGCAAATAAGTAAATACATATAATAATCTCGATTGTTAATTGCATACAAACTTTTGAAGAAATAAAACATTCACGCCTCAAAGATAGCGGATCTTTTCGACACTTCAATCTTAAAATATTAATCGTACTTACTATTCGCAGGGTTTTTGGGCTCCAAGTTTCCAATACAAAGAAGAAGAGGGTCAATGGAATCGGCTCGGCTTTTAAATGCAAATAAGTTAGTTGGACGTGCTAAGCGAGTTAACCATTTAAACCCCAGCTGACGTAAACACACCAGCTCTTGGGGCAAAAGTGTCGTAAAAGACAACAAACACACAAAACTTCCCACTCGCCTTCGTCTCACCTTACCAACAACGTCCAATCCTACCGGCTGTATCTTAAACTCCGAGATCTTTAAAAGAGACTTTTAGTTGGGACCCAAAGTTGTGTCCACCGTGTGAGGACGTCGAACAATAAACGCTGCCATTCATATTGTCCCGTAGAATCCGCCAATCACAAGTTAAGGCTCCAGTCCCGTTTACGCTTTCTATTCGCCGATTGTCTTGTCAATCAAAGTGTGATCGGTTAAATTTTGAGTGTAATTATCCAATCAGAGGGGAGAGGCGTATCTGCATAATACTGCCAGTCTAGACGTGTTGATGGATTAGTAATGCTCGCGGTGCCTTGCGTTCTGTTGGAAATTGAAAAGGAGATCGACTCATTGAGGAATATGATGGATCTCTGTTAGTAAAAGTTGGTATACTTTACCTAAAACTATTATGTATGGCAAACGTTTCACCCTTAACACAGTTAACGTAAGACATTAATAAAAGGTACAAAATTATTTGAGGTTTGGTGGCACTATGCTATTGAATGGGATGCACCTGACAGCTTTCTTGACTCTGATTGGGGAATTTTATTCCCTGTTAGCAGGGTCAGAGGTCAACCTGGGTCAACTGTGTCCTTTGGAGAGGGATTAAAGCGGCCTATCCAATCCTGGTTAATCCACACGCACCATTGCTACAGCATAAAGCTGTTTCACACAGTGTCCTCAACTCAGGTCCAACATTTCCATTCCCTGACTTATTTGAATGTAGCTGGGGATGAAGTGAGCTATATTTAATTCAAACCCACATGTTGGACATACTGTATGTGCTTGTGTTCATAGCTGTCTGAAAATGTTGACATAGCAATACAACAAGTGATGATTTTCATTTTTATTTTGGACAAACAAAATATCACACGTATAAAGACTGCATCCATAAATAAAAGACTTCAGTACAGTACTTAGTTGTTTGAATGTGTCTAAAGATCACTAATAAGACAACAAAAGTCAGACAGAAGGTTTATTTAGCTCGAGTACATGATAAGGTATCTTGGCTGTGATGTCATTCAAGTATAATAGGACAGGATGGAGATGTTTGCTTCCAACTAGGAGACACAACACACTTACTGAATAATAAAATTAATAAATTAGTGTTTAAGGATGTATTCAAGCTATTTATGTAAAGGTTACCGGCCAGGTCATGATGCTAACGTGCTAACAATGAAACATTCAGCAAGAAGCATTATTTCCCAAAAATTATTTCTCATTAATGATCACAGTTGCATGTGCGTGTTGTTGATGCTATGGACGCCCCCTGCTTGAAAGTCTCTCCGCGTCACCGTATCGTCCCAGAAAAGACATTTTTGTTTCCAAAACACGAGCTGCATACCTGTCGTCTAGACACCACTTTGTTTGAACTAATCATGTTCAGTGTGCAGAATGCAGAGGTAGAAAACACAAGAAACAGTCAAACATGTTCCCTCATCTGAGGTGAGTCAGCCAGACGTGTGTCAAAGGTCACTAAGATAAGGCACAAGATGGTGTATGGTAGAATTGTCGAGCCCTGTATAAAACCTGAGGAGCTGTGTGGTAGGCTCAGGCGGGGGATGCTAAAACTGCTCTGTGCTAACATCCACACCTGGGAAGTGAGCCTAGCAGCCTGCAGGAACTTGACTCATCTCGTGGAGCTTGTTATGTTTAACTCCAATAAAATAAGTCTTAGTCGTGCATATGTTTGGCACCATCATTCGCGTAGCAGCTTCATTTTGTCTCACAAAGCAAAAAAATTTGGTGACTCGTGGATAAAAACAAAAGAAACATGCTAGCTGCTTAGCCTCTGAGAAGCTTGTGTGCAGCAGCAGTACATCTTTCACCTTTTGGCAGCATGCAAACTCAATTTGTAGATCTCTGAACGACTGACAGTTTGGAAATGGAAATTTTGTGTAGTCTGCTTGTAAACAACAACAATCGTGATTTTTGCTTTTTGTTGTGTTTCGTGTAATATGAACGTTTTCTATTTGTGAGTGTTATGTTTCAAGGTTAAAGCATTTGACAGCTTTTTAAAAATACCCGCGTGCATATGGACATGGCCTTGTACCAACAGGTGCTCCTGAGTCATGACCTGAAGTCGTTTACTCTTGCCACACTCGTGGCGCCTCTCGTGGCAGCAGAGGGTATTGCACCCACTTACACATTCAAAACCTGCAGCGGCCCTCCTGGTACTAGTTCTCTCTCTGCATCCTTTTCCTCTTCCGGGCCAGTCGGGCCTCACGCATGTCCTCCAGAGTCTTCCGGGGGTCCATGATGAAGGCCAGGGCCACGGTGGCTGTGCCATCGCCGTCCTGGCGGGAGAAGCAAAGGAAGGTGGCCCAAAGGAAGGCGCAGCAGCCCATGAAGGCCGTCCGCATGTGCAGTGGCATCAGCGCAAAGTTTAGGAACTGTGGACACACAATTATCATCATTATTAATGGACAACACGGTTCAATAACCACTAGTAATGCATGCTGACCTGTTACTTACATGACCTACAAAAACATACTGATAATAGACATATAGACAGTTACATATGTAGATACCTGCATGAAAGGCCAGTACATGAGTCCAGTCTGAAGTAGAAAAGAGAACAAGACTTTTTATTATTTTGCTTCTTGGCATGTGAATTAGGTTGTTTTGGCACCGGGCGGGCCCAGCGCTGTAATCTGGGTTAATCTGAAGGTGACTTTCCCTCCTCGCTCACCTTCCACGTGTTGAAGAACTTCTCCCGCCAGTCCTCAAAGATGTCCTCTTTGCCCTCCAGGAAGCTGACCCCTGAAGGTTAAAGGGCACACTGATGTTCTGGTTGTTCTGTTTAGCTTCACATGTGTCAATGTGTCTCTTACCGGTGTAGAAGACACTGGTGGCCAGAGGAGACGCAAAGCTTTGGTCCAGCAGCAGTTTGCGGAACAGCATCCCGGCAGACTTCCCGGGGAAGCGTCGCTCCAGGGCCCTCATCCAGAAGTAATTGAAGTTCCCGTGGAAAGTGATGGCCACCACGGCCACGTTGCGCGTGTGCTGCCAGTCCAAGCGCTCCTTGTGCGCCATCAGCTGGTGCGCCAAATCGCCGCCGGCAAACAGGCAGCCGTAAAGGGTGACATTGGCCAGCCAGGGGAAGCGCTTGGCGGCCTCCCGCAGCACGGCCCTCCTCATCCTGGACACTCCCACTTCCACCTCCCTTGAAGAGATGCCCAGCTCGCTGCTCACTCCAAATCCATGTGAATTAATGTGGTGCTGTCACACGTAATGGCTCTCTGGGTAAAGTTCCCTCCGCATGGAATCAGCACCATGGATCCACATCCATCAGCTGACAGCAGCAACTGTTGCAGAAGAGGCTCAAAGTAGAACATGAAGCCTAATGATTGCCTCCACTTGCTCTGAGTCTGCGCCACAAACCTCCTCAGTCAGGTGGCAGGACAGCCTCCAATCCTACACTAATCTGCACTAGTGTATTGCGTGCGTGTGTGTGTGCAACAGGGTGACTGACGTGCACACTGTCCTCTGATGAGTGCAGCAGCTGTGTCCTTCCTGCACAAGAGTGTGACACACACACCAACGCACGCGCGCGCACACGCACGCACTCTCTCTCTCTCTCTTGCGCGCACACACACACACTGATGTCTAACATAATACTACTACCAAAACATCAAGGTCAACGTCACAGACCAAATACAAAGGCAACAACTTCAAGTGCACGTCACACGTCATTTTTGTTTTGTAATACGTCGAACATAAAGTTAATGATAAAAAAGAAATACGATAACACGCATACATGTAATAATCCTTTATGACCACTTGAGGGAAGTAAAAGTCCACCAGGTCAAAAAAGATGACCAATTAACATAAAATAGGCTTATTAATAAAGCAAGTATATGTTGGAGTGCCAGTGTGCGTCCATGATTTGGTCAATCCTCATCTCAAACATTAACGTTTATCTAAAACGCTATGTGACGTTTCTACCATGTCGTTAGCACACAAGCTAATGCTACGAATTACACAAACACCTTCATTCATAAACTAGCAAACAAGATACGGTTTATGCTTGCGTTATTAGCTTACATGTTAGCAACAGCCACAAATCGCAACATATATTTGCCATTTAATTAAAAGACTGTGAAAGTCTCACAGCATTTATTTACAGTCCACATCGGACACGCATCATCTGTAGTCAGGCGACCAGGGACCACAGAGGAGGTGGATCCTCACATTCGTTGAGTAAATTGTCAGTCAAAGCAGTCTTCTCTGCCATTGGCTGCTGCGCTTAAAGCCCACACAAGTGTCATGAGTGGACTTGAGCTAAACTTCAAATCCATCCCACTATCGGGGACTTGTGCTAAACTTCAAATCTATCCAGCTATCGGTGCTGTGGTCAACCTACGTGCTCAATCGGGACTTTGACAACCAAATGAAGGACAGAAAACATTAAAAGAGGTACATTTGACATTGCGAGAACATTATTTACGTATCTGAAGATGTTTTTAATCTTCTGGCTAGCTTATAGCCAGTGTTGTGTTGTCTCCCGCCTATGGTCATTGTCTTTGAACCGCTGTAGCTAACTTAGCCGCAACTTTCCTGTCGTTTTTTGATCATTTTCAATGACAAACTCTTGTAAAATGTATTCTCTCTCCCCCTTCAACAACTGCCAGATTCATAACACAACCTCATCAGAAGCTCTAAAATAACTCTTTATTGTTCTCAGTTAACGTTGCAGTTGGAATTGTTGGGCTAGTTCGCCTATTCTGTTAGAATCCCGTTTGAGTTGTCTTTTACTCTTCTAAGTGCATAAAGAGATGGGCGATTTTAGCAGAACATACGACCCATTTAGTGAGCCATGATTTGTCTTTTGGTCGTTGGATTGTGCTGTACCGTCTTAGTATGAATGTTAAAACATGACATTTTCTAACGGAGTCTGGCGCAACGATCTCCTTGGCATCAGATTGTTCACAGCTCAAAATGTAAAAGTGCGCACATAAGCGAACGCGTATTGATGATGCAGTGGGTGGTGGTGTCGCTGGATGTAAATGAGTACAAAAATACGGAAGTTGTTGCAACAAGTGGCGACATGTCTGTTGTTTTGTCAGCTCAATGATCATAATTATGTGGTTTTGCTGCTCGACGTCTTCCATAACTTTCCTGTTTGTCACAGTGTCGTACAAGTTCTCAAGATGTAGGTTTTGTTTTTCTTTTATTCCTTCACTTGGGCAAAGTATTGTGGAAATGTGAGCCTGTGTGTTGCCATGCATCTCCTGCAAATTATCTTTAATTTTAAAAACATGCTCTACTCGTCATGGCCTACACACACACACACACACACACACACACACACACACACACACACACACACACACACACACACACACACACACACACACACACAGGGCATCTTCACATGCTGACCTAAATACTCCCAACAAGCACAAAAAAGCTTGTTTACTCCCCAAATGAAAGAGAGAAGTAGTTCATTGTTGCAGCCGCACCCTTGTCGGGCAATAAGATGAGACATTTTGGTGCAGCTGAATGTTTTCTTGGACAAATTCTTCCCAAAAAGAATGATTACACACAAGAGGATTAATGACCTCAGGCATCTCATTTACTCTAAAAGAAATAATAAAAGGCTGAACAGTTGGTGGAAAAAGAGGAGCATGAGAGAGAGGACTATTGTTATGGCAGATGCCTGCATAATTAAACTGTGCACATTAATGGGCTCCAGTGTGTAAACACTCATGTCCATTTGTGCACGTTTGTTTGGTGGAACAGTACAACAAGTATGTGATGGTCATGTTCAACCAGTACATTATCATCCTCATGACTCATTGTTGCTTCAAGTGGAGACTTGATTATGAGTGAAATGACAAATGTTTCAAAGACTCAAAGTGATTCTTCAGTTCTAGTTTGGAAAAAAAAATGCTAGCTGCCTTTTCGTCGGCTTCCTCTTTCGACGAGGCAACGGAAACGTGGTCCACCACAGCGAGAGAGAACGCTCAACGACATTTCAGCGGTGACAAAGACAAAACTTGTCTGTCTGCTTTGTGAGATCACCTTCTCACCATAACAAAAGCAGCCAAACACCACGAACAGGCACTGTTTGAAGTAACACTGTAGCATCCTTAGCTGTCATACAAGTGTAAAAAAAAGATAAGGACTGCTAATAGTAGCGATGGGGCTGATGGGTTCGGATACCACTGTAATTTATGTATCGGAAAGATACAGTCAAGGAAAAAATGATTAGGCCACCTTTTTGTTTCTTCAGTTTGTTGCTCATTTTAATGCACATTTGTTGGGACAAATGACAAATGATGGCAACAAAAATACTGTAGCTCACAAGAGTTTCATTTAAGAGCTGATATCTAGCCATGTCCATGGTTTTCTTGATCATAACCAAAATCACTCTAGTTCTATGCCATTTTAAAAGTTCTATGGCATTTTAATGCCAAAAAATGTAACTCTTATGGGTAGGGGTGTCACGAAACGCTCAGTTGACGAGACGAGGTGATACACGGGCCTACAACTCGAGATTCTAACATTACTTTTAAGAAAAATACAATGAAAAAAAATACAATTTATTGCAATCTACGTTACCTTGCATTGCGCCTCATGAGGCTATACCCTTCTGCATTCTGTTTGTATGCCACCGACAAAGAGACTGTGTGACTGACGAAAGGGTTCACGCCGTTCATGCCGTTGTTCTATGGAACAAATGCGCCATGGTGCTGAGAGCGATGCACAGAGTGAATCCTCTTCCTTCCTGTTTGGAGGCGGGAGACGAGGGAAACAGACACGCATGCACATGGCAACACATGAGGCAGGCACAATTATCCAGATCATTTTAATGACATCTCGTGCCCATGAGGCAGTTTTTTGTCTGAAGGACAAATTGCGTCATGTTTCAATCTTGCGAGATCTTGTGACAACCCTACTTAGGAGCCATTTTTCTTGTCATAATCATATTTGTCCAAACAAATCCACCTTTAGTTGTACCGGGCATTAAAATGAACAAGAAACTGAAGAAACAAGGGTGGTTTAATAATTTCTTTCATGACGGCACAATGCATGAGCCGTGTCTGTGCTTTAATGTTGGCAGCAAATATATGGCAATGGGATCGGACGTGAAAAAAACGTGGATTGGTGCACCCCTACTTCATAGTACCAGCTACAAACAATACAAATTTCATATGTGACAACGTCTTTGTGGTTCTTACTGCCCTTTATTGTATAAAGGAAGCGTACAATTTGTTACTGTTGGGCTGGTCTGTGTTCTACTAAGTGACGCTCCGGTTTCAATTGGCCGAGGTTTCACATGTTTAAGATGTTTCTGCAATCTAATCTGATGTAGTCGCACAACACATTTGTCAAGTGCTATGTTAGCTATGTGTCCTAACTTCCTCTGCCGTGTCTGTGCGCGTGTGTCAGGCAGGAGGCGGGAGGATGTCGGTGGAGGTGGACGTGTTGCTGCAGGAGGCCAAGGAGAGCATCGAGGCAGCTCAGAACTATCGCAGTGAGCTCCAGCAGCGCCTGCATGGCCTCAACCAGGCCTGCAAACAGGTACCAACCTTTCAGACAACATGCAACACCTTCCGCACACTTACTTAAATTCCAGACGACTCCTGTAGAAAGTCACCTGATCAATCAACAAGGGACCCTGGGGAATAGTTTCTCTCCCTGGCTCTGCTATCTCTTCCTTCCTGCTGTCTTCACTCACCCAAGCAGCTGTTTGCAGTAAACAATGCTGCTATTTCCTGTTGCGATGGACACACACCACTAGCTTGGGAGGACAGATCCCAGAGGGCCTGTTTTTTGTCCAGAAACATTCCCTGCAAACCACCACTGACAAGAAACACTGTATTTACTAGTTTAGTGGGGGGGGGAGTGCCTCACAATGTACCAGCTGGCTTACACGAGCACATCTAAACAGGGTGAGCCATGACTTCTGTCTCCCTAAGAATTAAAACGTGAAGTGATGTGTATGACGTCAGCTAAGTACTGTACAGTTGCTGAGCGTTAGCATACTTAGCAGTGTGAAGAGTGCCAGAGACTGGCGTGAGTGGTGGCTGACAGCAACTACTGTGTGAATGTTCACTGCGCCATTGCAGTAGTGTTCTACTACACTGGCCACTAGATGTCAGAAACATTGAGACTATAGTCACAAGTATGATGTCAATGCTAACATGTGAGTCTATGTATTGTCTTAGAAATAATTTATTTCTAAGACCTCTTATTTTCTATTATTATGTCTACTACACTGGATAATACAAGTGTAACAGTGTCTATAGGGGTGTTATTTCATGTCTAGAAGGCTCTTATAATGCTAAAACCCTATTAAGAAGGTCTTAAACAGGTTTTTTATGCTCTAACTAGGTGTGTTATCAAGTGCAGTTACACAGACAGTTCCAGTGTCATGTGTTTTATGAGCGAGGATGAACACCTATCGCCAAATCTGTTTGTGGCGCTCCAGATTTGTTTGGTGGACTGTACAGAGTGTTTAAAATGAACACAATAGTGTCGTGGCAGAGGAGTCCAAACATTTGAGAGAACCTTTGCTTTGTTTTTGTGCTCCTCCCTCGCTGCACTCATGCTTTGGCAGCTGATATTTTTGGTGCTCATCAGTCGCCTGCGTCCCTCTGATAATTATCAGGAAGTGGTGCGTCGTCCACAGCGGAGCCATTGTGATGTGTTCTCATCGTGGCTTCAGCGTTATCACAGCTTACCGCTTTTAATCTGCTTTTCCGTTTCCTGGTGACTCTCCATCATCACTTTTCCTGCATGAACAACGTCGCCCTTCGTCTCTTCCACCTCTATGTTGGTCTTCAGGTGCGTGGCAGCTCGGGTCAGGCCCGCGAGGCCCTCCGAAGGCACTTTGCAGAACTGCAGGCAGCGGCAACCCGTCTGCTGTCGGAGCGACTGAGCGCCCTGCTCTCCGAGGTGGATGCCATCGAGGCGGACAGCGTCAAGCCCCTGGACGACTGCCAGAGCCTCATCGAGCACGGCGTGGGCCAGGCGGACGAGCTGCTCCGAGAGGGTGGGGGCCCCGTAACGTGACACCGACACCTGTGCTGGGGTGTTGGTGCGACTTTTAACCGGTGGCATTGTCTCCGCAGGGGAGGCTGCGCTGCGCTGCGGTCTCGGGGAGAAAGAAGACAAACTGGGAAGCTTCACAAAGAAGGCCATGCACATCCAGTTGGACAGGTAGGACATGTCCACATTAACAGAAAATGCTGTTGTTTAGTGAACACAGCCAACAAAGACCCCATAATCTTGTTGGTGCAGATCTGGATAAAGGTTCCAATTAATTTTTGGCCACTTAAGTCACTATACCTTTAGTGGCAAATGAACATCACTGTTATAATGAGGATCAAATGACAATATAACTAACAGTGTTGTCCTTCTCCTGTCTAACTGGGTCACTCTGGTCCAGTCTCCCTGAGGTTCCGGCTCTGGTGGACGTTCCGTGTGTTTCCGCCCAGCTGGATGACTCCCTGCTGGGCCTCCTGAGGGAGCGTGTGTCCCGCCATGGCTCTGTGGCCTCCCACCCGCCCGTGCAGATCGAGGAGCTGCAGGAGAGGCCGGGCAGCATCCTGGTGCGCTGGTGCAAGGTCAGCCAGGAGGGGGCGCTCACAATTGACCATAAATGAAAAGCTCCTTTTTTCCCAGAAAGATCTCATGACGTGTACTCGTCAGGTGGATGAGGACTTTGCTGCCGCTGACTATCGGCTGCAGTACCGCCGAGCCGGCAGCGGTGGGGGCCAGTACGAGGACGCCTACATCGGTCGGGATTGTGACTTCCTGGTTCTCCACCTGGACGCACACACAGACTACTTGTTCAGGGTGTGCGCCCGCGGGGAGGGTCGCACCGAATGGAGCCCCTGGAGCATCCCGCAGACTGGATACACAACCCTGGCGCCACACGGTGGGCGGAGTCTGAAAGTGGCTTATACCCGCCAAGATGACGTTTATTCATGTTTGTGTGCCGCCTGAACCTCCAGAGTGGTGTCCCGGCAGTGAGGGCTACATCCTGAGCAGCAGGAGGAACATCGCCTTAAGGAATGACTCCTTCCAATCCGGCTGCCCCGTCCTCTACTCCAACGCACCCACCTACTTCTGTGGCCTCACCCTCACCTTCAAGTATGTGCACACGCACACACACCTCTCATGACTAATCTAACAGGTTTTGTCGTCTGCGCTTTCAGAATTACTGCAGCAGGTCAGCCGGATCGCAGGGACAGTCTGGGCGTGTGCGTGCATGGAGGAAAAGGAGGAGGAGGAGGCAAACGGTCGCTTCAGAGAGACCAGGCTGTCTGCATCTCCACCAACGGTACGCTCACAGCAACTCACACCGATGTGAGACTCGAGTCCACGTTTGCAGCCACTCCCTCATTGTAATTGTGTCTTGTCTGTGGCGTCCAGGCGCTGTCTTCGTGAACGGCAAAGAGATGACCAATCAGCTTCCCGCCATCAGCCTGGGCTCGGCCGTCACCTTCGACATGGAAGTGGTGGGCGTGTTCCCAGTCAACAACAACAACGTGAGCGAGGGCGGGGGCTTCAAGCTGAGAGTGACCATCGGCTCAGGAAACAGGGAGGTTGTGTTTGATTGGCTGCTGGAGCAGGCGGTGGACGGCCTCTTCTTCGGGTGCGCCTTCGTCCACACAGGATGGAAAGTGCTGGTCTTTTAACGGAGCTGCATCCTTTTTGTCTTTGTACTTTTTAACAACCTGATGCCACAAACTTCAAATGTTAATGAAGGGTAAAAGGTGCTCCTTCGTTTCCTCTGCGGCCCCTCCACCCCACGTGACATCTCCCTCCTCCTCCGTTTTTTTTTTGACTGATGCTTGTTAGCTGATTTGAACTAATTCACTGACCTTCCTTCAATGTTGTCTCTACCCGTTTCCAGTTTGGAGGGCCGCGGGAGGACACAAGGGTGACAAACTCGTGAATGACAATCACTTATAGCTTTTAAAGGATTTTTACGTGAAGCAGGAAAACCTCACAAACCTGCTGGACATTCATGTTTTTTAACCCCCCCACTACCACCACCATGACCAGGAACACTGTGAAAGACGCTTCCTTTTTGTCCTCCTCACTCACATCCTTTAGTAGACCATCCGCAGTTCCTCCGCCATCCTTCAAAGCACCTCCGTCAGACGTCAGACCTCGTTCAGACATGTAACACCAACTAGGATCAGTTTCCTGGTCATGTTTCCACTAAGTGCTCCAACAGAGTGGAAGCTGCCAACGAATTCAGCAAAGAGGAGGAAGGCACCACAGTAAGCAAAGACAACAATGGAGGACATGTTGGTCTTCCAGTTGGGGAAGTGTCTGTCCATCAATCAACACACTGCTCTGTTACCCCTTTTCCACTGCGGCCAACCTTGGTGCTGTTGCAGATGTAGTTCAAAGCTGGAGTTGAACCAGCGTTGGACGTGAACGGGCTCTACACCAGATTCATTTCACATCGTCCTGGGGAGCCGTGTCATTGCGTCATAAGGGTTATGCCTCCGATCAGGAAATAACAAAAGGGAGATCAGCGTGAGTAACACAATTTAAATAACGTCAAACGTCCAATCACTTGCCTGGGCCGTGTATTTCGATGCTTACTCACCTTCCATCAGAATTTGACAAACCACCATCAACAATTTAAAAATACTTACTTTTGAGTAATATTCAAGTAAAGAATAACTGTTTATGAGAGACTACAGTATTGGCTCTTGAATGCTACCATAAAGCAGTGACCAAACATAGCTCGGTCATGGAGATGAAACACTTCCAAAGTAAAATACAATACGCAATTGTGTGCTAGAAATAGCCGTAAAAAACATCATCTAAATGTAATATTAGTGTGGATTGAAAGAATAAACCGAGATAGGGATTTATGTTTATATTTGTGTGTGTGTGTGGGGTGGGGGGGGGGAACACTCCTTCATAAAAGATGGCGATTTAATATTAAGAAATGTGCCAACCAAGAACCAGAGTTGGCCGCCGAAGACCAGGTTGCCCGGGTGCCCGCCCTCCGGCATGTGTCAACCTCCATCCCTTTACGTACGCCACCCCTGTCATTGGTACCGCAAAATCCTGTAACCATGGTGACCATCCCTGCTCTGAGTATGCAGACTTTTAAAGTCCTCCGTGAATGCAGAGTATTTATCCTCAGTCCAACAGCAGGCTTCAGTCCTGCAGGACGGTGAAAAGGTCCACTTGACGGTACAGAGTTCTCCGCCGCCGACAACCTCACTGTGTGGTCTTTACTGTCTTAATGTTAATGTCTGTCAAATGTTAGTGTTATTGTTGGGCCATGTTGCCAACATGGAGGTTTTATGCAACAGGAAGTTGACTTGATTCACCAACCAAGGCTACTTCATGAGCTAACGTTAACTGAAACGAGTCTTCCGCTTTATTTTGTGGCCGTCACCATGGAAACAATATACTATGATGAATTTTTCTAAAGGCTGCGTGTCACTGAGCTCTCTAGAAACAGGTCTGTCTGTATAAATAATAAAATTGACAAGGTCGTCTTTGCCTTACAAACTAGTACATTTTCACAACCACCCGAAAATTTTATTGGGAGAAAAGTCATAGTTGTTCTTGAACCAACAATGGATGTATTTATAATAAGATGAAGAATTTTACAGTTGTAATCTGTGCTATGTGACCGTCTGTATTGCTTGCTAATGTCAAAAGGCAACAAGGGCATGTTGTGTATAATCTCAGATGCAATTGTTCGCCAGTGTGTGGTGAAACAAAGACACATTTTGGCTTAGTTTGCTTAAAAGCCACCATCTTTAAAAGGTAACAAATGTGCTCATTTTAATAGAAAACCACTTGAAGTTTACACGCTGGTTTAACAGTTTTCTTCACATTGCTGCTGTCAACTTGTGCAAAAATCCTGCTGGTCTTATGTGAAGGAACAGATGAACTTTCATCAAATCAAAAAAAAAAGTGCTCAGCACACACTTCTGGGTTCTGAACACCCGAGGTGAAGCCTTTCAAAGAGTCCAACTGATCAGTTCTGATTCGTACTCCATTGGCCCTCAGTGGTCACGTGCACATGACGACATAAACCGAGGAACCAAAGCAAGCTGTCAACGTACAGAAGTATCCTGGCAAGGTTCACAATTCCACACAGCTAAATTCCAAAGCTAACTCAACCACGCTTACTTACAATATGAAAGGAAAGACTAAAAGGTAAATGGTGACCGGGCCACAGAGTGAGTGGATGTACTCTCTGGACTTTTATGCGAGTTTGAGAGGGTGGCACATCAAGGCCTTGAGATCAATCACAAAGTAACGCCACCCTAGGTCACGCCTGCTTTGTCCTGTTTTTCATGTCAAGGTGAAATTAAATGATTAGAAACTAGTGATTACTTGACACTTCTATTTA
Organism: Dunckerocampus dactyliophorus; assembly: GCF_027744805.1. NCBI lineage: Eukaryota > Metazoa > Chordata > Actinopteri > Syngnathiformes > Syngnathidae > Dunckerocampus > Dunckerocampus dactyliophorus. Next base: position 2,815,687 of record NC_072836.1, on the reverse strand, counting down.
AAAGCACCTTTTTGTTTTCACGCAGCGAGGTTGCCCCCTGCTGGCCTCTGGAAATAATGCAACTTTGAAAAGGCACTTCTGCATTGGCTAAACTCCTACCAGGAAGGTACATCCGCTTCTTTCATTTACTTTGCGAATTAATTGACTTCCTTCTGGCTGAAAATATCCCACAAGTCGGGAGTGTTGATTGTATGATGAAAGAGTGGACTTCAATGCGTTCCCATGTCAATAAAATAAGATCGAAGGCAGCACCGGCTCAGAACTTGGTGATCCAAAGAAGAACGCTGCTCACATTTTGCAGTTCAGTAGATATAAAAAAAAACAATCATTCCAGAGCTAGCAAAAGAAGAAAACCGAGCACCACTGGAGAGGTTCTGTCCCAATGTGCTGATGAGTCCTGACAAGAAGACGACCTCTGAGGAACGGTTCAAAGATAACAAATAGGAAAACATGATGTTCTGGTGTCTTTAAGCCCAAAATATCCCAAGTCCAGTTTGGTGCTCTGTGATGCTTTCTGGTGGACCCGCTGTCGTTGGTCAGTTTCATGCAGAGTTCTGATGCTTGCTGCTTTCCTGACACCTACTGACGGCTTTACACTGAGAGGACTCATGATCCGGGTCCAGCTCAGGCTGGGACTCCACCGCTGTTTCCCAGTCCTCCTCTTCCTCATCCTCTTCCTCACCATCATGGTTCTCCACATTGTGGCTCTGGGAGGCCTGGTTCTGCAGGAGGCGTAATCGGGCCATGGCGCGGTCGATGGTGAGCGTGGTGACCAGGTTGAAGTCGTGCATGCTGATCAGGTGCAGGAGGAAGTTGCGACACAGGTTGCGCTTTATGATGTGGGCGCTGTGCAGCTCGGTGAAGAGCAAGCAGGCCTCGTTCATCTGGTGGTCCGCGATGAAGCTGCCGGCCAATCAAAACACCACGTTGTGACCGTGCTCAGGAGACCCCCGTCAAGTGACGCGCAAAGCAGCAGTATACTAACCCGTGTTTCATGACGTGAAGGTTCCACAGCTTCATGATCTCCTTTTCGCCCTCGTTCACGTCGGTGAAATCCTCAATTTGCTGGAAGCACACATGTCAGACCAACTAAGTGGAGAAAGTGTGGACTAAGGAGCAGCATGATTAATCACAATTGTTGAAGTTATGCCACACTAGTGGCAATGTCTAAAAATGGAAGCAATAGCTGGTAATACCCAGCAGAGGGCGCAATTACTCCACCAACAACTCTGCCTTGGAAGATGTAACATGAAGACAGGAAAGTCTGCAGTAAGACTATTTCCAGCTAAAAGACGTTTATGTGACAGGAGACACTAACTGACCTTGGCAGTCTTCTCTTTGAGCCAGTCCGGGTCTCGCTCGTCTTCGCTGTCCACTTCCATCTCCTGAGGCCGCAGCGGCACGCAGCTGTCACTGTGGAAGTACAGGCGGTTGTGTCCGCTGATGTATGTCCTCTGCTGCTCTCGGTCGCCATCCTCAGACTCCAGGAACTCGGACAGACTCAGCTTGGTCCGCTTGGGTCTGGATTGATGCGAGGAGAGTGGGTTAGCGCCACGTACACGCCACGAGGAGAGGAGTTGTGAATGGGCTACCTGCAGACCAGCACGTGAGAGACCGCCGTCCTTTTGACGGGCCCGTTCCTGCTGAAGGCGAAGCCCGGCTGGTTGTGGACGTCTTGAGGGTTCCCGGAGTACGAACCATCGTAACACTCGTTGATGGACACCTCGATCTTTGCTCCTTTAGGGTGAGGCTGACAAAACAACGACGAGTCAGCCACAGGGGGTCACATGACGACGTCGTTCCAAGGTGTGGTCTTACTGACCACGTAGTTGAAGATGAAGCGCGAGTGGGACAGCTTGAGGTGTTTGAGCAGACTATAGAGCTTCCTGCAGTTGAGCGTGCACCAAGGACAGTGAAGGTCGTCTCTGGCCTCCGTCTGCTGACGAGTATTGTTGTTGTACTGGAACTGCAACATACAAAACATGTAGGGCGATGCAGTTTCACTCTAGTCCTGTAGGTGGCAGTAATGACCCAAATGGCACACTGATCCTATTCAATAATGCCAACATGATATGTGTTGGTGGAGGTAATTCAGCTCTTCTGTCAGAAAGTCCAACCTGGTAGAAGATCCTCAGTTTCTGTGGTGGTTCTGCTGCAATGTGGTCTCTCCTGGTTTGGACTTTGTCACTGTTGACGGATTCCTTCACAGCTGCATGCAAACACATCCCGTCAGTCCAGCTCATCCCTCTCCTTTTTATGTCCTTACACCGACCACACCCACCTCGCTCACCGGGGGCGTGCGCGGCCCGCAGCGTGCCGGGCCTGCTCTCGTTGTTGGCGTCAGAGTTCCGGGTGGCCAGAGGTTTGGCGACGGGAGCGGTGGAGCGCTCGGAGGCGTCGCTGGTCCAGCGCAGGGTGAAGTGCAGCGTGGGGCCCTGGGAGAAGGTCTCTAATGGGGGCAGGTGCTGAAAGAACACTTCTGTTAGCGCTGAGCTCGTCTTAGCACAACTCGCACCATCGCACCTTTCCGTCTAGGATGGTCTCCCAGGTGGCCCTCTTGTTGTTGACGGGACACTCCTCCATCTCTTGCATGGACACCTCATACTCGCCGTCCAGCAGCTGCAGACGTCTGCACCGGAGAACATCTGTCTCACTTTCTTACTGAGCTTAGAACACTTTATTTGTACCTTTTGTGTCTGCATCACCTGTTTTTATCAAAGACAGTCATCTGAGCCACTAGCGTGCTTTCTCCATCCTCCCTCAGAGGGGAGCTCCGCCTCTTCCTGTCCATGTCCTCAGTCAAGTCTGGATAGGGACATGTCAAATTCATTAGTGATGAGCCGCCAAAAATAAATGAATGTACAAGAAACACTGGTTTCAGGAAACTAATTTAGTTCTGCTTGCTGGTGACAGGTCTTCCTAGCGTGTTGTCTCACCTCTGTTGTGGTGGGACTCTCCGTTGGGAAGGCCGTTAAAGGGTGAGCAGGGGTGCCCGGGCCGGGCCACTCTGAAGAGCAGCGAGTAGGACTTGACCATGTGAGAGTTGCTGGGTTCAAACTCGCTGCTGGGGACCAGCAGAGAGGGCAAGCTTCCGGGTTTAGCTGTGCTGCCGCCAGAGCTCACGTCTGGGTTGAGAGGAACCTGCTTCTTCCCGGCTGGAACCTGTTTGACCGGACAGCTGACATCCTGGACAGGAAGGACGATCATGATCTTGTTCTAATCAACCTCGGAGATGAAGATAAGATCATCTGCTTAGTTGCTCACCTTCCTCTTTTTGTGACAGACTTTGACCAGCAGAACCTCCAGAGAGACTGAGTTCTGCTGGTTCTCGCAGTCCTGAGACGGTTTCCCTGACGAGCACACAAAGCAGGACGAAATGAAGGAAGGGTCAATAAGCTTCATCGGGCACAAAGCGGACGGCGCACAAACTTACCAGCTTTATGGAAGAAGCCTGTGAAGGTGAGCTGCAGATTTGACGCCAGACTGGAAAAAACAATCACGCTTGGAAATGTACATACAAAGTCAAGTTGCAATTCGTTACCTCCACCAGACACGACAATGCGAGGGTAACTGGACGTGTTTAAGGCACCAGGGACAAATTCATCCAAGAACATTCCATCAGCAGGAAGTAATTTCTTCTCCACAAAGTTCTGAGTCTTCTCACCTGTGTGTCTCCTGTTCGCCTCGCATCTTTTCCACTTGGAAGAGCAGATTGTCCACCTTGGCACTTTTCCTGCAGGCGCACAGCAGCCGTTAGCTAGCATCGTCCTCGCAGATGGAGGAACAAATGCAATGCAGTGTTTCGCCATACATTTGTGGCGGACTGCCACAAATAGATACCTGTTCGCCCTTGCTAATAAACACATTATAACGGGACTGTCTGTGTAACTGCGCTTGTTGGCACACCTCGCACCTGTCAACCCTCCCGTTAACCCCGCGAAACTTACATATTTTCCCTTTCTTTCCCATGAATTCAACTCTCCTCTCAATGAGCAGCGGGTACTTCTGTGGGCCCCTCCCTCGCCACAAAGCACTCAGTCTTGTTTGTGCCAAAAAAAAGACAAAAAAGCAGCGACAGAAGTTGACAGATGTTTTTCCCCCCTCACTTTTTGTCTACCATATGATTTCTCTCTCCTACAGCATCCATTACAATTACATGCAAATTAGACTGTTACATCACGACATCACCCCCGTCACAAATAGATTGCAGTGCTGTGGGAACACTTGAATGCGCACAAGCTTAAAAAGCCACCTCGTCCTCATTTAGAGACACGCCAAGCAGTTTTAAACTGCTTTTGAATCGCATTTTCTTTTACTTGGAGGAAGAGATGAAAAGAAAGCGAGACATCTCACTCCCTCGCAACTTGCATCCGCTCGTTTTTCTCGTCAGACGCTTTGAACTCTAACCAGTTGAGTTGTGGTGGACTAAGCGAGCGCGGCAAAGTACAGAAGGGCCCGTGGAGCCACTAAGTGAAAACACCTGTCGGGACCCACTGTGACTTCAGGACCAGACAAAGTGGACCGTTCACAGGCCACAAAGAGTCAGAAAGCACCACATTTACAGCGTGAAGCACTTTGATTTCACACTTTACATAAAATACAGCGGGGCAGACTGGTGACGTCTTGCGCCTCTTTTGTCTAGTCTTTGTGTTTAGTTTGCGCTTTCATTCGCAAGCAGCAGGAAGTGAAACTGAACCACTTCACACCAACTGGCTGCCATGAAGAGGAGAAGGAGAAGAGTGCTGTCGATCTCAAAGTAAAATCGGTGACAACTGAGCTCATTTGACAGGAGGTTGAACCCTCAATCAGTGACCAAATAAGCATAAAGTGTCAAACATGCTGTGACAACAGATGACAGACTCCTCCACATTTCAACAGTCAAACAAGGAGCATCTGCATGCAAAGTAGCTGAGCTCATCACGTCAAGCAACAAGTTAAGCTCATTTCACTGTCAGGCAAATACAGAGGGCAATATTTTTACCGTCTGGTGTTCTTCCTGGAGTTTCTGTGGGACATGTAGGTGAGGGTCCTGTGCAGGAATATGGGCTGCCAAGTGGAAGGAAAAAGTAGAGTGTTAAATTCAATGTCACAAGCTAAAAAGTTGTCATTTGTGTGAGGGGGTTAAACTCACAGCTATCAAGTTCCTGGTGCGGAGGAACCTGTAGATTTGGGTGGGCTCTGCAAAAATCATCATGCAAGTTCCATAATCAGCATTAATTGGCGTTGCACTTGTGAGTTTTGAGTACATTTATGTAGCAGCTGCACTAAGTAACTTCATACTTCATTTTGGACTGTTGAGGTTTGAAGGTCTAGCGACTTTTAAAGCCATGTTGGCAACAGTGAAACTGATCAAATAAATACAATACAAGAAGCAAGCCGTGTGTAACACAACTTTTTTGTACACTGCACAAATGCTGATAATGGAATAGTGCAGAACACAGTAAAGAAAAAAACATTGTCGCAAAACATAAGGAATATTCCAGTGCCTCCTCCACCCGTGTAGCTCTTACATGAAGTGGAAGAAAGAGTGGATTTAAGAGAAGAAATGAACAAGTTGTTTTCAGCACAAGAAACTCACTCTCGAAGGCCTGCAGGAACAACTCGTGGTCGGCTTGAACGAGCTGCATGTTGGCCTTCTTGCAGTCGGAGGACGAGTACAGCCCATTAGCTCTCCCTGCGGCACCAGAACCCACCGGGTGGCTCCCACCCGAGGAGCCGTGCCTCTGTGGAGCCATCCGCCCAACAAAAAGCTAAATCCAGCCAAGGGCGACAGAAAGAGATTCCGCTCGGCTTTCTTTGTCAAAACAGAAGCAGTGTCTCATGAAAAAAGCGGCAGAATTGAAACAAACATGTCCCACCGATTAAACGTAGAGAATGGAACTTTCGGATGTTTTCACATGTCTGGGTGTGGATCTAATGTGGCTTATGGCTTCTTGGTAAAATGTTTAGTTGCAAAGGCAGGCGAGGAGGCTTGAAATGCGGGAGATAAGAGCGCTGTCCTCGGCGAGCTGACGCGGCTCGACAGCTAACTGTTTGGCTAACTTCCGTAGCCGGCTAGCTAACTGTCTAGCTGTCTTCAACTCTTACCACCTCTCGTTAAAGAAGACGAAAACATCGGAAAATTAACAGATATTTAAAACCTAACAATGACATGCAATAATAGAGGTTTTGATGGCAGCATTTTAAACGAATTGGTGTAAATCTTACGAGAGCCGCCTTTGGCCAGTTGAGTTAGCGCAACTAATCATACATCTATTATCCGGCCAGGGTTTTCAAAATAAAGTAGGAATCAGTCTCAACACGTTGTAATAAATCACTTCTAACAAACTAAATGTGTATGTCATGTTGTTCATATAGTTATTTGACTAAATTCCATACATTTTATTTAAAATCCAGAAGATGTGCTCCAATTTGCCGCAACCCGAGAGGTCTTATTTTGGAGAGTCTACTTTTTCGTTCAACTAAATTAAAAAACTTAACTTATAAGAATTGGAAGCGTTCACCATTGAAAGATCCCGCCTTCCATGTGTTCCAACCAATCAGTGCGCTTGTTTGTTAAAAACCGAGTTATGATTGGTGGGAACGTTTTCCTTTTCGTCATATGAAACCAAAGCGGGATAGCGTGGCTACTCAAGAGGATATATATCTAAATTTAATAACATATTTAAACTAAAGTACTCCAGCAGGAGCACGGGGTTGTTACAACACATTTGTCATTGTAAGATTTTCTATACACACATTTAACTAATAAATCTCTTGCAAAGGAATGTATGACAGGATGGTGTGTTAAGGTCTGGAACTATTTAGTGTTTAGTGTGGTCACATGATACACGAGGTTGAATCTCTGACCCCAAAACGTGAAAATACTGTAGCTCAAGAACAAACTTTGTATTGTTTTCAGTGTTATCAGCTGTAAAGATAAGCAGTCATGAGGAACTCCATCACTAGTCTTAAAAAACTGGTAGAAATATTTTCCATCTACAGACCTAAAACATTTGAGGAAAAATGACAACTTCAATAATTTCTAATGTGAATGTTTATTATTCAAACATATTCCCTTTCCCAGCGGCCATGTCAGTGTTTTTTCAGAGCAACATATTGCACACTACACACAAACATTACATTGTTAAACACAAAACAAATAAAAAACACAGGACAGCAAGTTCAAGCTTGACCAGTGTCACATTTCCAAAACCTGTTTTACTGCTGATTGACAAAATCCTCCAAAAACACAGGACAGTAATTTCAAGCTTGACCAGTGTAGCATTTCCAAAACCTGTTCTACTGCTGACAAAATCCTCCTCAGCACGACAAAAATAACTCCACATTTCATTCCTACATGTCATAGCAGCCAGACAAAAGTTTGTTTAGGTTGTCTAGTTCTATATAAAAAAAAAACAATTGGCCGGTATGCCATGTAAGTGTGTTTGTTAACCAGCCAGGAGCAAAAAAGGCAATATAACACAGAATAACAGCCCACTAACAAATTTTGGTCCGTAATCAGTTATGACGTGTTTTAGTCGAAGTTTAGTGTCTGTCAGTGCACATCTTCTCATTAGCTTCAGGGCCTCTTTCAAGCTCACATCACAGTTAATAGCCAGGAAATGGAGATGCATCTTCCAGGGGGGAACTGCAGCTGCTTGGTGCAGTTCCCCTGTCAGGAGCCTGTCAGTGTTTCCTCCATAGGATGTACGTCATGAGCAGGACAAGGCCCGCTGACAGACCGACAATGATGAACTGGTGGATGGACAGGACGTTCTCCAGCGTATGGATCCTCTCCTCCATGGCACTGGTGTGAAAGTAGTCGTAGATCCCAGCTGTAATGCTCCACAGTGCCCACACGGCATCCACCACCAGCGGCATTGCAGAGACTGGGCTGCACTGCGATCAGACCACCGCTGGAAGAGACAAATAGTCAGGCTTGACAACATTTACTGTACAAAGACCACTTGGTGACCACTGTATGGCCATTAGGTGTTATTGATATATAATATAATTTGTAATAAAGTGCATTCTAAACCTCAGTTAGTTTATTAAAATTTTTGTTCAAATCAGTGACAGCACCTGTCAGTATTGCAGAAAATAACAGACTCCACAAAGGGACAAGCAAAACTAGCATGCACTGCACAGTATGTCTTCCCTGTAAACAAGCTAAGGCGTTAGCTGCCGATCAAGCTAGCAGCACGGCTAAAACAAAGATTGTTACACACAGCATCCACCAACTTTAACCTTGAAATTCCCAAGAGTAATGCAGCTTTCCCACCACCCGATGGGATGAGCAGGCATCGGTCAAGTCATCACAATTAATGGGGAGAAGTTGCTGTGGGTCTTGCCTTTCTTCCGAGCTGCTTCACTTAACTTCCGGGTGTGTCACGTGACGTCCATCAGCCAACGCACCACGCTAGCTCGTTCACTGACGTGCTAAACACAAGCTAAGCGTTTAGACCAACTTTTTTTTATAAAGGTGCCCAACAGCTTGCACTGTCACCTGGTGAGACTTGATGAACACGATTTGAAAGTTACATTAACTGGTTTCAATTCGCCAAGTAATACGGCGCTGGACGGCTTGTTTTGTAAACCGCAAGGGGAGACCTGAACGAGCAAGAAAGTAATGACGACAAATGTTTGTTTGAATAACAAACTTTAATGTGTGTAAACGTATATAACGTATGTCAAGTCTGCCGCGAGCGTGACGTAAAAAATGATAAGTTCGCCCCTATTAACACTACCGGGCGCGGTGGCCAAGTGGTAAGGCGTCGGTCTCGTAAACCGAAGATCGCGGGTTCGAACCCCGTCCGTGCCTAGAATGGTGTGCAAATGTTTACGTTTTTGATGGAATATCATGTCCGTGTACTCAGTCTAACAGTCGACCAGAAAGAATGAAAATAAAACAATTTAGGACAATACGGCAAACATGTATTCTAATCTGTGTATTAACAACGACACACCTGATGACATTGTCTTCATTTAATTGTTTCAAAGTTCGCCACGCTACATTGTATATGCACTTACTGACACACCCAGTACTGCGTAAAGCAGGCAGCTAACCCTTTTAAAGTGATAACCGTATATAGATGTCATATACCTGTATATCAATGTGCTGCAAGAGAAACAAGCTGACGGTGGCCTCCTACTAGCTGGACACTTGCAAAGGGATTAGCGTGTGAATTTCAGTAGCGTTAGGACCCAGAAGAACACAAGAGCTCCCAAATATGGCGGAGCAAAACAAGGAAGATTCCGGGCGAAAGTTTGTCAGTGAACTATTAAGGTACGCGGTCATATTTATTGAATTCAAAGACAAGTTAACGCTACTATTATATTTGACACATCGTTTTATCCGAGAGGGTCCCTTGTATAAATGCCTGTTTTTAAATGTTCCCAGTACAATTGGGGCATTTCGAATAACCAGCTAAGTATACGTAACCTAGTTGTACACACGACCACCTAATCCGAAGGTAAATAACGTTAATAACACACTAACAGCAATGCAAACCTGATTATTCTCTGTCGCCCTTTAAAGTGTGTTTAAATGAAAAGTAATAAATATATTGATTATTGGTCGTGTTTGAGTACGCTATAACGTAAAAACTGTTCATATTGACTGCTCTCCTCTCAAATCGCAGCCCGTCTGAGCTGTTTACAGCCAGGTCCAGGAGCCACAAGATCCCCGTCAGAGGTCAGAAAGACTTCTACCCCAACGACTCCGCTGAGCAGCAGCAGAGGCTCCAGCAGAGCCTAAGGGAGCACTGGAGTCTAGTGTCGGAGGAGAGAGTGGAGAGGCTGTGAGTGGCTGCACATCATCTCATGATGACATCGCTCGCTGACTCACGCTAGTGATTTTTTGTCACATTACAGGGGAAACCTGGTTAAGGCCACGTGGATTCCAAGCGAGCAGATCGTGGAACTTCAGTCTCCAGCGGTGAGCGTTGGCTCTTCTTTATCTTCTCTTCGCTTGCTGTGGTGTCTTTCTTTGTGTCACGCGCCTCTTTTGTGACACAGGGCAAGTTTTGGCAGACAATGGGATTTTCCGCCAGTGGAAAGCAGTGTCTCCTCCCTGAAGAGGCCCTCTACCTGATGGAGTGTGTGAGTGGCAGCTAAGTCCTGCCCGCTAGCTTGTGGTTTTCCTCAGGACTCACTCTTGTTTGTGGTTTAATAAAACCATCTACTCTTTTCATGCTTTGTTCAGCTCATTTTTGTTTTATTTACCAGGGAAGTGTGCAGGTGTTTTACCAGGACCTCCCGCTGTCCATCCAGGATGGCTACGAAAGGCTTCTGTCGTCCAGCACTGTGAGCCTGCAGCAATATCAGGTACAACAGGAAGTGCAAGTCATCTTCTAGAAGAAGCAGAGCTGCTCTGACACCTCTTGTGTCATCACCCTCATAAAGGTGTTTGGGCATCTGAAGAGGCTGGGCTTTGTGGTGCACAGGTTCAATGCCAGGTAACGCTGACCGTGAGGCAGCAGGAGAACGTGGCGTCACAGCACATCACTCTGCTTCTTTTGGCCTTTTGTAGCTCGGAGCCGTCTTCCTTCGCCCGGCAGCTGAACCTGCCGCAGTCACGTGACCGAGCAGGAAGACTGCTGAAGAGGAAGCGCAGCGACAGCCCCTCCGACTCCCCCTCACGCAGGTGTTCTAAAAACACTTAAAAGAAAAGTGGACTTTTTGGGGAATTTTGCTCATCATCCACAATCATTATGTGAGACATCAACACACGTCTTTCTCCTTTCTTAGCGTTCTAAACGTACAAAAAACAGCTCAAAAGAGGCAGCTTAGAATGCAGGTAATGGCATGCACCTATTCCGTCTATAAAGCATTCTGAAAAAACCTCCAAAAAGCGGCAATAACGCTCCATTTACACAATGTGACCTGCATATCAACCAAGCTACAGCGACATTGTTATTATTATTGTTACTAACATTGTTACGCCCAAGAACTATGTTACCGGCATAGTGACACCTCGCCACATCACACCACATAGCTACTCGTCGGCCGGTGACTAGCTTCACCACACACTCGCTCACAATGCGTCAGGCCACCAGTGAAAGGTAACGCTACATATTGGAGCTGCCGCCACTGCTGCTGTGTTTTTGAGTTTGGAAAAGTTAACTCTACGTGTAGCATTCCTTTCTATGTTGCTATGTGAAATCAATACACCCAGGAAGGAAGTTACCCAAAATACTGCAAGTATTTCATGTTACCATGAATGTGCCTGTTACTACATGCTCATAGCACGGATAGAAAACCGTAAAACCTTGTTGGAGGTTTTTGGAGGTGTTTTAATTGTAGGTGGAATAGGCGTGTCCCATTACGTGCATTAATTAACTGCCTCTTCTTTTCGCTGTTTTTATATTTTTAGTACATACAGAAAAGAGAAAGATAAGGTTTGTGGATGATGGGCAAAATTCCAAAAAATGTGCACTTTTCCTCTTAAGCAGTGTTAGCATAGATGTATACTAAGGATGAGCAGTAGAACACATGGTTTTACTCTAATGAATCATTGGTTATTGAACCATTACCGAGTTTATAATACTATTCCGGGTGATAAAACCTGTAAAAGGCCATTCTTGTTTGACGCTAACATTCTTTTTCATTAGGTTGGCTCTGATTGCTTGTTTTTGTCCAGCCACACAGAATCACAAGATGTGTCCCCTGTTAAGAGAGCAGAAGGGGAAAAACATCCTGAGTCGCAGCTAACGGCCTCCCAAATAAACTCGGGGGGCCAAAGCGCTCTGCCAGATCAAAGTGGGGGTCGGCCCTGGTGGCTGACAGACCCCCTGGGCGCCGCTGGCCGCGAGGCCAACAAACACACATGTCATGGTTCGTCACGCTGGGATGACTCCATCAAGTTCCCGGACCTGGGCTCCCTGCAGCTCTCCTCCAGCTTCTTGGCATCCCCCGACCCGTCTCTGCTGCCTGGAGCTCTCACTGTGGGGGGGTGTGACGTCAGGCCCTGGACAAGGAGGATCAACCAGCGTGAGGTGAAGGAGAGTGCAAGGGACGAGCGCGGGCGTCGCTGGGATGTCAATGGAGACGAGAAGGTTTGAAGCAGCTTGGGTCAGTACATGAAGAACCTAACGTTCATGTACCTTTCTTTTGTGCACACCTCAAGGTGCGACAGTGCAGGAACTGGGTGGAATACCAGCAGCTTCTGGCCAGACGGCAGGGGCAGAGGACCGGTCGACCCGCACACTTGTGGAAGAAGGAAGTTGCTCCTTTACACGACCCGACGCAACCCATCTCAACAGGTAAGGTCTGCCGGACTCTCTGACCGCAGGTGGACGAGCTTAGAGGCTACTCACTGTGAAAACCCCTGACTGATGGCACATTTATAGGTTGATGAGGTGGTTGGATCAGTCAGACTGCATGGTGTTTTGATGCTACGCCATCACCGCGGTTCACTACGTACCTCATTTTTAAGGCGACAGTTCAGTTCATTTTCATTACGGATGCAAAAAACATTAAACTGCGTAGCTTTTGTGTCCTCAGGGACAATGCAAATTAATGTAACGTCTATAAGGTAATGGATGGAAAAATCAAATATGTCATTTTTTTCTGCTGCATTTTTAGTTTATAAGGCTCTGTTTCTCGGTTTATTTTGCCCTCATATGTCTTAGTTCCGGTTTCATGCTCTTATATTGTATTCTGTTTTGCTCTGTTCTCTTTTCTGCCGTCTTTATGTTCCTGATTTGTGTTTGATTATTTGGTTGAGTCCTTGGCGTCTGTCTTGTGTGGGAGCATTGCATGTTGTGCATATATTGCACCTAGTACTTGCTTTGTGCCCGTCTTGGTTCATGCTTGCTGTACGCGGGTCGCTTGCTTTGCATTCTGTTTCGTGTACCATGGGCAAGCTTCCCTTTTTTCCGCTCTGCTGACCAAGCAAAATCAATATTTTTACCTGCACTGGGTCCCGTCTCTGCATCTCAAGGGCGTCGACAACAACACACCATGCCTCGCCGTGACAATAAGGTTTCTTTTTATGGAAGTACAACTCTAAGAGTGTCAGTGATTATTTTATTAAGTTTCTTATTTGTTGAAGTGTAGTATTAATAGTAGTAATAGCCTCCATCTCTACTGATCAACGGCGACACACCTTGCTTTCATTTTATCCACTTTGTCCTTTTCTGTATTTCAGCGGAAGGCCCAGTCTACCCAATCAGGAAGAGGCTTTTCAAGTTCTGGCTTCTCCTTGGCACTATCGCTAGCCAAAGGCTGGGCCGTACTGTATTTGTTTACCAAATTCGCTTCCTGTACCTCACTTAATATGTACCCTGCGGGAAATCGTCTCCGTATTGTTTGGAAGAATACAGATACTGTTAGGCTCATACAATTTCGGACTCCATATGATTGAAATTGCGGCATGAGCTTGTTGGTATTTGTTGCAGGTGAACTGTTGGACAAAATCACTGTGATCAAGTCCACACATTTGCTGGAGGGAGCGTCCAGGTACCGCTGTCACGCTCTGCGCCTTTAATGCACACAGCGGTATCGTGTTTGACTTCATCCTCGTGGTTTTGTTGTTCTAGCATAAAGGCCTCGGATCAGTGGAGGATTTCTTTCAGTGTTTACCAGCCTGACACAGTGGCTGACTTCAAGAAGAGCAGCCCGGGGAAGCCCTACGTCCGCATGTGTGTGTGCAGGTGAGTAACGTGTTTACTTTATCTTCCATTACCTGATCATCAGCATTGAATAGATCATTACGTGTCCTCCAAAGACTGCCGAGAGGGCCTCTATTGTCCACAAGGACTTACTCTGACAACATCAATTACTGCTTTCAATACGACGTACACTGAATAGGCAAAATGATTGGGACGCGCCTCCTTTAGTCTCGAGAGAATCACTGAAATATATGGATGCGTACAAAAACACGGTATCATAAAGGACCAATACACAGCAAGGTGCGTTCACAAACACTGGAATTTTATATATACAGTTTGTACAAATATCCCTTCAGCCGTGGTATTTAGGTGGTGTGAATTTATGACTATGTAACATTTTTATATGTATATTATCAAAGTATTTAAATTTACTATTCTCTTCAATTTGCATGTCACAAAATTCCATAAAAATAGAAAGGCAGTGTTTTTTGGACAAAATGAGTATGTTTTTTTTAAGTGCTGTACTGTTTCGAAAGTAGCAGCTTGGCACTGCTGTGAGCTAATAATCAATACCCGACATGTCAAGAATAGCCATCCCTACTTACAGACATTTTGCACTGCATTGTTTCAGCTTCAACGGGCCCATGCCGGACCTGCGGGCCATCAAGCAGCTGACCTTCCAGAGCGGCGACATCCCGGTGGTGTTTGCTGTGGTGGACTACGGGGACATCTCCTTTTACACCTGCAAAGACTTCCAACTACCCAAAGATGTCTACCCATGACCCCTCGCTGCCCTGCGGTGCTCTTAAAGCTCCCGTCAGGACCTTACAAATGTTGGCCAGAAGTCAGAAGACTGCCTTGTAGATAAATGAAATGCTTTATCTTTAAGATGGTTGACGTTAGTGGTCAGGGATAAAAATGTGTTTTTATGCACAATAAATGGTTGATTAGAATGATGATAGCAGCTGCCCGTTTGTGTTTGTCCATCAGGTGATGAGAGAGGATGAGTATTTATTCATTAAATTAGACAATTATCGTCACATTTCATTCAGTCCAAATGCTTGCTGCGTGACTGGCGTGCAGCTGCTGCCGTGTTTGCTCAGCCTCCGTCCAGCAAGGTAGAACGATGCGTTCGCTGCCTCATTGTTCCGCTGCTTACGTAAGCACACACCTTATAAAGCTCACGCTGCGCTCGGGGCCCACAGCCATGTCAGGTTGGAGCACGCTCGCTCTCCTCGTCTTCACTGGTGAGTTGGCTTCAGTTTCATCGGCGACATTTCTTACCTGCCACATTCGGTCTCGATCCTCCTCTTTCTCCCGGCAGCCTCCTGCGGTACGGCCTTGGACTGCTCCTACGAGACTCTGCTCAGCCACCTGAAGCTCAGCACCTCCAATGACCTTCTGTCCATCATGAGACCTGTCAAAAACTGGACCGAAACCACTAGGGTCCGCTTGGACATGCTGCTTTACGGTATCATAGAAGTGGTACGTGATTTAGTCAATAGTCATGGTTTGTTTCAGACACATTCTTGCCCATACATTTATTTCTTTGTGGCGCCCCGCTGCAAATAGATTTGGCCGTACCTGTTTAACCTCACTCCTAAACACATGATGACAGGACCGTCTGCGACTGAAGCCTGTTGTTCCAACTCCATACAGCAGATGGCATCATAACTCTGCTTCTCCTGTAATATTTTGACTTTATTTCCTTAATGTTAGTGTACATTTTTCCCAAAATTACAGCTTTGTTTTGTTTGTCTTTCATGATATTATGACTTAAAAAAAACATCTTTTTTTCTTTAATATTTCAGCTCTACGCTTCTTAAAATTTTTATTTTTCCTCATGATATAACGACTTTATTCTCGTAAAATTAGAGCTGTTTTTTTAAATTTCTAGCTATTTTTGTAATATTTTATTATATTTGTATTATTTATTATTATTTGTTATTTTTGTCATCTTAAATAATCCTGGTAAATTTTGTTTTCATAATATGACTTTATTCCCAAAATGTTGACTTTATTACCATAATACTGTATTTATAATATTATACGTTTTCCCCAACCTAATTTTCCAAAAGTTACAACTTTAGTCGTTGTTTTGTTGCTTCTTATAATATTATGACTTTTAAAAAATAACATAATTAAAAAAATATTTCAGCTTTAAGCTACTTTATCCTGTTATTTTTCCTCATATCACATTAGTCTTGTAAAATGACTTGTTCTTGTTAGAGTACAGCTTGTGCTCTTTATGCGTTATGCTTGTAAGATTACTGCAGATTTTTCCATTTTTGCTGTTTTTGGGTTTGTTTTGTTTTTTTAGTTTTATAGCTAAATTATATTTTTAGAATGTGCCGCAAATGGCCCCTGGGCTGCCTTTGGACACTCCTGATTGAAATTAAACAACTACCTGCAGTTTATGCCAGTTAATATCCTGTCACTGATTTTATTTTTTTTTTATTTTCCTGCAGGATGAGAAGTCCCAAACCCTCACAAGCCACGTGTGGATCCAAATGGTGAGCTGATGCTGTCAAGCAGGAGGAGGTCTGCAGCAGCTTTGGGTTTACTGGTGGCGGTTGTGTTGTCTTGTGTTTCTCAGATCTGGAAAAGTGACTTTCTCACTTGGACCCCATCCAAGTTTTGTGGGATCGAAAAGTTGGCTTTTCCCAAGTCCAAGCTCTGGATCCCGGATATCATCATCCAAGAGGAGTGAGTATTAAAATCCAACTGAGCATAATACACAGGAGAGGTTTTACATGGAAATATGTTTCTGCAATACCGCTGTGTCATGTTTGTGTAGGCAGCATGCAATAATGTAATATAGTGCTATCAAATAACACAAATAGGCTGGCAATGTTTGCATCCGCTGCCAATGCTTGTGTTTGCACACACACACACACACACACACACACACAGCAGTGTCAGCCTGCCAATAGTATGTCTTATTAGGGTTATTAGTAGGGGTGTAATAATCACGGGTTGGTACGTATTTTAGCTCATGGTTGGGTAAAGGGAACAAAATGCAAAACATAAAACTGTTACCTTTTGTGTAAACAACTTTAAGGACTTTTTAAATGAAACATTAAAATTCTCAAATAAAAAAAACAATAAATATACATATAGCATAATGAAAAAGTGAAGCATACAGGGGGTGGATGTGTGTGTGTGTGGGGGGCGCTTTCATACATTTTGTACACTAAAGATGCTAAAGGGATTCCATGAAGCATCCACACCTTAGCTTTGTGTTAAAGTGGACAAAGCAAATTAATGTAATATCTAATAATAGCATATCAAATAATACAACAGATCCCAGCTTTTTGCAGGAGTTACATTCCACGAGTAATTGAGACTTCCACGAGTAATTGAGACGTCCATAAAAATGTCTATTTTGGTACTGTACCTCCACCACACATGCAGCTATCGAAATAAACACATGCACAAATATACAGTACATACAAAACAATACTATTTTATACTTGTGTATAACCCGCAAGGCCTGCTGGGCAACTTCACTTTGGGGAAGTGCGCACGTGGGCTTCCCAGCATGCCGTGCGGGTTACAAATGCGTATTGTTGTGCATTTAGTGTATAAGCATCTATTTTGATACCCACATAGTCGTGTGGTACGGCTACATGAGTGGTACGGGTACGTGAGAGAGGTAGGCATTTAGGTTGATAAGCTCCTGCCTGTTTATGGAGTTGTTTCCAGCGTAGACGCCATAAACACTTCCTGTCCCTCGCTTTTGATGTGTACCGTGTGGCCTAGGTACCGCACCCAAAAAATTGAATTATGGATACATGTACCGTTACACCCCCAGTATTCTTCAATTTTTGTATATTTTTTGTTTTCCTGTTTTGTTATATTTTAAAAGAAAAATGCACTTTTTTAAAATTATGCCCATCGTCCCCAAACCTTATGTGAGACATGAACACATTTCTTTCTTTTTTCTGTACATTCTAAAGATAGAAAAACAGCTAAAAAGAGACAGCTAATTCATGCACGTAATGGGACACACCTATTCCATTATTAAAAGCTCCAACAAGGTTTTCTGGTTTTCTATCCATGCTGTGATCATGTAGTAACAGGTACATTCATGATAACAAGTCATAATTACACTACTTTGCTCATTTTAAGCATTAGCAGAACGCCCTTCCTGGGTCCACTGATTTCACATAGCAACATAGAGAGGAACGCTACACCTAGCGTAAAATCAAAAATACAACAGCAGTGACGGCAGCTCCAAAATGTAGCGTTACCTTTCGCTAGTGGCCTGAGGCATTGCCAGCGAGTGTATGGCGAAGCTAGTTCCTAGCCGGCTAGTAGCGAGCCGGTGTGGTTTGGCGAGGTGTCACTACACCAGTAACGTAGTTCTTGGGCGTAACAATGTAAGTAACAGTAATAGTAACAATGTCGCTGTAGCTTGGTTAATATGCAGGTCACATGTAAGCGGAGCGTTGTGGGTGCATTTGGAGGTTTTAATGAAGGCTTTATAAGCGGAAAAGGTGCCTCTTTTTACCACAGAAAAGAGAAAGACGTGTGTTTGTTTATCAAGTAAGGAATGTGGATGATGAGAAAAATTCCAAAAAAAGTGCATTTTCCCTTTAAAACTGTGCCAAGGGCCAATAATAACAAATTTAAAAAAAGATCTCCGGGCCACAGTGTGGACACCTGTGGTTTAGCAGTTTGTCAGCGTGCTGTTGTTTTCTTGCGTCCTCAGCACCTCGGACACGGGGAGCATCACAGCCAGTCCGTTTGTGACGGTGCACTCCAACGGTATGATGCAAATGTACATTCGGCAGCGGCTGACCTCCACCTGCACCCTTGACCTTTACAACTTCCCCTTCGATAAGCAGAGCTGTGAAATCACTTTTAGATCCATGAACTTTAACGGTAAGCAGAGCGCTCTCCTTTCAGACGCTTACAAACGAATACAAGTGAGAGAATGACACCTTTCCATTCCCTTGAGGCAGTTGTGCTTCTCTCATCTGTGCAGATAAAGGTATTAACCTGGGGACCATCAGCTCTGATGACATCATCAGCGACATCTCCGAGCAGATAATGGTGACTCGGGGGGAGTGGAGGCTGGAGGCCCTGGAAGCTGACAAAAATGTGACGACGGGCAAGAACTCAAACCCAAGCCAACTGATCTACCAGGTGAGCATGAGCGATAGGAGGAGCTGGAGTGCGTCTGCGTGAGCATCTTCAGCTGTGTGTGAATATTCCCTGCAGGTGAGAATCGTCAGGAAGCCCATGCTCTACATCATCATCTTCATCGTGCCGCTCTTATGCCTGCTCTTCCTGGACTTGACGTCCTTCTTCATCAGCGAGGCCCGCGGCGAGAAGCTGAGCTTCAAAATCACAGTGCTGCTGTCCATCTCTGTCCTGCTGCTCATTCTCAAGGACATGCTGCCCTCCACCGAGGAAAAGCTGCCGCTGATAGGTGAGGAAAGTCACGCCCGTCCATCCCTTTAGCGTCACGTGACACGTTTGTGTGGCCATGTTACAGCGAGCTACTGCATTGGGGTTTTTGCCCTGGTGGGGTTCAGCGTGCTGGAGGCCATGCTGGTGAGCTTCCTCATCGACATGGACAACGCCAAGACGGTGCGCAGCCCCGACAACTCCTGCATGGATGTCCACGTTGCGGCCGAGAAGCAGAAAGGTGGGATCAAAGTTGGACTCGTCACGCTATGCAATGCAGGTGGTCCTAGGTTTACGATGTTTCGCTTATTAGCTCGCTTTTTGCACTTCATTGTCTCTCAGTGCGCCAAAGAAAAGGAAAGTCAATCCACATGGAAGTGAAAATGAACATCATGAATAGCTCAGAGAAAGGAGACCATGGTTAAGGATAAAGATGATTGAATGCTAATGAATGCTAGAGGGGGTCATGGATTCTGTGCGCTGTTACAGAGATCTCCACTTTCATGACAATCGAGGAACCAAAACTGTCGGTAACCCGCGGACCACCTGTATTGTTCGCAGGTCTCCATTTGGCCGGATAAGACTTTTTGTAGCTTAGCAAAAATTGTGTAAGGAAGTAGAGAACAAATCCAAGCCCGCTATCCTGCACCGGACTATGTCTCTTTTTGCTCCCAGAGCCCATGAAGGACACAGACGACGTGAAACTCGCTGAAGGCCAGCGTCCTTCGGAGCGCGACCTGATGAAGATGGTCTTGCAGGAAGTGAGGGCATGCCAGCAGGAAGTGGGAAAAGGAGGCGCTGTCAAGCCAAAGCCCAGCTGCTACAGAAGAGCGGCTGGAATCATAGACGCCGTGTACTTCTGCCTCTACATTTGTACTGTTGGGATATTTGTTGTGACGACATATCACATGTGGGTGCCACACGGTTTTTTTGAATGAGAGCAATCCTAAAACTAGTACTTGACAAAATGATAATCTCACAGTCTCTGTCTGTATTGTCCTGATTGTTGAGCAGAGTGATTATTTATCTTTCATCTTTTAATATAAAGATGATTTGTTCCATAAATAATGTTTAGACACTTCCCAGCATGTTACATGCTTTGTGATTAGTATGAAACAGCGACAGGGAGGAAGAAGTGTTCTGATTAAATTTGTGTTGTGTGTTTAAGTGTTGCCATGAATACATTTATAAACAGCAAATGTTTAGAGGTCTTTATTTTGTTCCGAACTCCAATAGAGCGCCGCTCGACACGTCCATAAAGCCACGTATCATGTGACATCACGGGCCATTTGCCAGATAAGACATGAAGTACTCGTTTTGTCCACTGTGGTAGCAAGGAGGGGCGGGGTCAAACAAACCTGCACAACTTGAAGAGACGTGTTTTATACGTTTTTGTATATGTACAACTTTGTACAGCTCTTTTATATCGATTAGTCGCACGATTTTGTTCCAAGTTGGCGACCGATATTACACGTGCACAATGGAGGTTGTCATTTTTTTTTATTTAAAACGTCAATAAGACAAATACATAACCAGTAAAATAAAAACAAATACAAAACACAACTACTATAAACAATACAAGACAAAGTGAGGGAAAATAATAAATAACTAGAAAGAGGAAGAGAATCTTGTTACAATTTCTGAGGTTTTATTGAGCAATATTATTTTAAAGCTTTGAATATATTTTTTGTATTATCATATCCACACGAGGTTTCATGGTGGTCATGTGATATACGCTAACAAACCTTAGCTACAACCGATCAAATATTTAATAGTAATATCAAGTTCACTTCAAGATTAACAATCGACGCTTTACTTGCGTTTCAAAGTAAAAGCATCACCATATCAATCCACGACATTAACCTTGGGAATGTTTTACTTTGAAATCTCAAACCGGAAAAATTAGGGGTGACCGCGGTAGCGTGCCGTTGACGCGCCTCCATGCTAGCCAATGAGGAAGTGCTAGTTTGCCTCAAGTTTTCACCGTAGTTTGACTAACGTGACGCCTTGTTCTAAATAAACTTCTAATGTTACAAAGAGGCAAGGTTCTGCGTTCGGGTGCAGCTCGCTGGCCAGCTTGGGTGAACTGGATCCAGTTCACAGCTCGGCGCATCCTGCTAGCTTAGCGGCTACAGCTAGCAAGGCGCACGGCAGAGAAGTGAAGCGGCCAGGTGAGATGCTTACTTTGAAGTCATACGTATATAGTACATAATTTTACAACATTTTACTGTATTACGAGCAAAAATGTTTTTCATCACCTGAAATGACACTGCAGGAATAATTTAACTATTTGCTGTTACATTTCTGTGTGACATATTTGCTCAGCGACATAACATTGCATACATTTGTCGTCCTCTCAGGTGAGGACAAGTATCATCAGCCATGGCGGGTGGAATCACAGAGACAGGGGAGCCCTACTCTCCATTTGTGAGTAACATTCCACATTGGGGGGTGTCTTTATTTGTTGTATAACTGTTTTGTATGTGCTAGGCGGTCTGTATTTCTTTATTAGTTTGTTGTGCAAGTGCCTTCCAAAACAGTGTGGTGAGTGTCTCATGTTGAACCGCATGGTTCTGTGGAGGTAGCAAGGCTTGAAGATGGGGTTGCACAATGAAACAATGAACAGGATGCTAAAATGCTGAAGCATATCCTCTCAGGTCTGTTCATGTTTGCATGACTCAGTGGCTTCCAAGGAGCTGAATGATGAAAGCTGTCTGCTATGACAGGATGCTGCTTGAGTGCTTGTTTACTCTGCCGTTAACGCAATAAGCAATAATCAATGCATCACTGGTGTTGTTGATACTCCTCTCCTGCAAGGTGGGGCTGGTGTACATGTTCAACCTGATAGTGGGAACAGGAGCGCTCACCATGCCCAAAGCCTTTGCCACAGCCGGCTGGGTGGTCAGCTTGTCGCTCATCTCCTTCCTGGGATTCATGAGGTGAGTCTGTATGGCCCTGACCACCTGGCTAGAAGGTTGTTTTCCGTCCTGCGGCAATGGAAACGTGAAAATGCTAACTGACACTGAACAGGAACACCCGTCTTTCCCATATTATTTGTGGCGGCCCGCCATGAATACTTTTGGGCCGCCTCGAATACATTAGGTGCTTCCTGTTTGCACTTGTTCATAAACACATTATAATGAGACTGTCTGTGAATGTAGCTTGTCCTTCCAACTCCGTACAGTAGATGGCATTGTACCGCTGCTTGTTAACACACCTCATATGCACATGATCTGCAGAGAATAAGAAGATATAGCAGGAGGGATCAGTCCAATAAGACCAGAAATGGTCGCTTGTTGCTTTTATGAAAAACAGAATCTAGAGGGGTCTGACAGTTGGCCGCACTGATCCCTCCTGCTATGTCTTCTTATTCTCTGGCAGACCAGCTGTATAGGAGGTGTGTGCCAATGCCATCTACTGTACCAAGTTGCATTCACAGACAGTCCCATTATAATGTTATTTTATTAACTTTATTTAACAAATAAAAACGCTGTAATGATGTGTCCTGTAAGTGTGAATGCTGTAGAACAGGGGTGCCCAAACTGTGGTCCGGGGTCCGCACATTCTAAAAATACAATATTTTGGTTTAATTAATTTTATTTCGAACATGCATATGTCCGAAAAGGAGTAGGAAGAAGCAGAGCTTATTTAACCCTATCCCCTTTTGTAGCACACCAATTGCTAATACATACGTACATGTGTGTACATACACATACAAACACGCACATACATATATATATATATACACTTACATCTGCACCTACACAAGTATGCACATATATACATATACAGTATACACATATACAGTATACAGGTACACAAATGCTAAATGCTTCCTCCTTTTCCTTTCCTTTTCCCTATTTATTTATCCTGTCCTTCCTCTCCTGTTGATATCCACATCTTCTCTGGTTTTGCACTGCTAGTGACGCTGGGTTTGTATACAAGAGTTCCTTTTATTAACTATGTCAAGGTTATTGCAATTATGCTTATTGTCATAGTCATATGATCTTTAATATGTTCCCAGATCGCTGATATCTTGGACAACAAGCACTCTTGCGACTCCTGGACCTCCTTTTAGTTTGATGTAGATTTTCCCGTTAGTGCTCCAAGTGTTTTGTATCTTTCCTTGCTTCCTCAGGTCTCGTGCTTTTTTGGCGATGTCAGAATTGCGTTTTGTGAGATGCTCATTCATGTAGACGTTGGTGCCTCTTAGCTTCTTTCCCTGTTTCAGCAGTGCAGTTTTGGATTCCCTGTTGGTGAACTTAATGATGACAGGTGTGGTGTTGTTTCTGCCATGGAGTGGGACGCAAGTGTCAATACTGTTGACATCGACATCGAACCTCCTTCGAGTGTAGGAAGTTAGCAATCTGTTGCTTTATTGAAGGAACATCTCTTGACTTGGGTGTGATTTGGAGCCCTGTGAGGCCCACATCATTCATTCGTGCCATCTGATCCATCTCGTCAATGAAGTTTTTAATTTGCTCCTTGATATTCTCCTTTGCTTCTTTCTCTTCCTCAAGGGTGGTGCGAAAGTCAGCATTATCCTTCAATAGTGCCTTGATATCATCCTGTAGAATGTTGATATCATTGCATAGTGCTCTGTTTTCTTCCCTGGGGTCTTTAGCGTCCTTAAGATCAGTACCTGAGGCGGCTTCCATATGGTTTATAGCCTCCTTGAGAGCAGTGCGCAAGGCAGCGTTATCTTCCAATAATGCCCTAATATCATCCTGCAGAACCCTAACATCCTTTTCTTTGCGGTTTATCGCGTCCTGAAGAGCAGAGCGCAAGGCAGCATTGTCATTCAGCAGAACCTTAATGTCGTCCTGCAGAGCCTTGATATCTTCCATAGGGTATTTAACCTCCTTAAGAGCAGCGCTCAGGTCTGCAGTTTCATCTTGCAACTTCTTGACTTCTTTTCTTAGTTTTTTGATATACTTGTTCTGTGCTCTATTTTCTTCAGACTGTATCTCTGCAGTTGAATGCAGCTTCTCAGTTGCTCGCATTATTTGTTGTAGAGTGATCTCTCTACTCTCCAAGCGAGTAGCGAAGGTTTCGTTGAACTTTTTGGTAGCATTTTTCCACTCTAGGTATCCTGGAATATTTAGGTATCTTGACTCTGTTTTTATGTCCACGTCCACTTCGAATTCAGAGCCAGAATCATTTTCCTCTGCAAGTTCAGAGCCAGAATAATTTTCCTTTGTGTTTGACATTGTTGCTAAGCAACCTCTTTGAACTTCAGCAGTTCGCTAGTTAGCTAGACTTGCTAGCAGGTATCGATACTTGTATCTGTACCTCTCGACTATCCAAGTTAAAGTTGGGGGATTCAGCAAGCAGCACTGATCTTGTGTTCATGAAGTGTCGTCAGGAAAGCACCAAAATAGTTAAAATTTCCAGTATCATCAACAGAGCTCCTGCCATACACGTCCTTCCCCGTCAAGGAAAAAAAAGAAAAAAATATAATAAGAAGACTTGAAAAAAACAAACAAAAAAAACAGCAACAGCAAAAATGGAAAAAAATCAGTAATTTAACAAGACTAAAGTAAAAATATTAAGGGAAAAACATTGTAATCTCACAGGGAAAAGTCATAATTTCATTATGTCATTTTAGTAGCATAAAATTGAAATATTAAATGTTAATTTTTGTTTTTTGTTTTTTTAAGCCCTAATATGAGAAACAAAATGTTGTATTTTTTTGGAAAATTAGGTTGGGGAAAAAGTTCCAATATTATAGAATAAAGTCATAATATCACGAGAAGAAAATTTACTATAAAAATATTAAAATAGTTTGAAAAAACCCAACAGCAGAAATGGAAAATGCAGCTTCAATTTTATGAGAATTAAGTCTAAATATTAAGAGGAAAAAGTTGTATTCTAATGAGAAAAAAGTAGCAATTTTGGAAAATTAGGTTGGGGAGAATGTTATAACAATTATATGGGAATAAAGTCAAAATATTAAGAATAAAAAGTTGTAATCTAATGAGGAAAAAGTCATAAATTTACGAGTATGATGTAACAATATGAGGAAAAATGTCATTTTACTATCAAAGTTGAAATATTAAAGATGTTTGTCTTTTGAAGTCTTAATGTGAGAGGCAAAACAAATTGTATTATTTGGAAATTAAGTTGGGGAAAAAGTTAGAATATTATGGGAATCAAGTAAAAATATTATGGGAATAAAGTCAGAAAAGAAAGTTGAAATAGTTGAACAAAAAACAACAACAGAAATGGGGAAAACAGCTGTCATTTTATGAGAATAAAGTTCAAATATTAAGAGAAAAAAGTCATAATTTTGGAAAATTAGGTTGGTGAAAAATAATAATAATAATAATAAAAATATAGGAGTAAAGTTCATAATGTCACTAGAAGAAAATTTACCAAGATTTAAGAAGAAAGTTGACATGTTTGGAAAATAAATAAAACATAAAAAATGGGAGTTGAAACTAATAATATGCGTTTTCACCTACAGGTGTATAACAAAACCGAGAAACATACGGGATATCACTTCTTAGCATATCTACAGTACATGTGTTGCTATACAAAATATCAAAGTGGCAAAGTTGCATCCTTTTTTTTTTCACTATGTGGCCCTCGCTGGAAAAAGTTTGGACACCCCTGCTGTAGAATAAAAGGCTCAGAGAATTCACGTATTCACCACCTCCCTACAGCTACATGACCACCACCTTCGTGATCGAGGCCATGGCGGCAGCGAATGCTCAGCTGCGCTGGAAGAGGAGGGAGCAGGACGAGGTATGCAAGCAGGTTAAATAAGATGTTGTGTGTCTGCAGCCAGGAAGTCGCACACACACACACACACACACACACACACACACACACACATGCACAGCAAATATTAAAGAAGTACATCAGGGGTAGTGAGCAGGTGCTGTATGAGTCTATCAAGCTAAAGTCTGCTTGCAGCCTCCAGGCAAACAAGTGGAACTAATGTTTGCGTAAATATGGCGCGGCCTCTCGCTTAATGTGCTTACAAGTCTTCTTCTGACGTGCTCAAGCATGTTTGGCATCGCAGCCGCTCGCTTAATCTTCTTTGTTTTATTTCACAAATAAATCTGCAGAGTCATTTGTGCCAGAAGTTCATTGAGGGAACACGATAGTCATCATGACACCACCTTCTCTTGCTTCATTTCAGCACAGCTTTATGAGCAAATATTTAAAGCTGCTCCCCCTTGGGGGCTACGCTTTATTGGCCATTGTGGGCACAAATAGAGAATCATTTTTGGATGAAGCTGTCACTGTGGGACAGGATTGGAGTGTCAAGTCTTCAATCTTGTTTACTTGGAATCTGAAATTGGCTCAAAGTTAATAGTCTGCCACAGCAGGTGCTTTACAAGCATGTGGACATTCTCCCCCAGAGAGACGCCGCATTGATTCATAGCGCCTTTGCTTCCTCCCACTCAAAGCAAACCTGACACTTTTCCTTCCGCTTTGCCTGATGGATGCTTGGCTCTGGACCAGTAACAATGAAACCAAAGTCCTATGCGCGTTTATTACTTGTAACAACTGCTAATGATCTACAGCAGAGAACACGAACATGGGGCGCCCTCTGCTGGGAGTTCAAGGGTAGTGTTCCCTCGTGGTTAAACCTTGGAGGTGCATACTTACAAGTAGTCTTTTGCGTTCACACTGAGAATTATGACAAAGTGTGTGAGTGTGCAGTGATGGATGGACACCTGCCACCCTCAGTAGTCGTCATCTTGGCTACATAGCGCAAGGGGAGGGACTACCAAACAAACAAATGCCGGCACCTGCCTGGGGCTCCTCCACACCTTGGCCTGCCTCCCTGCCCCTGCCGCCACATGGGGGCTCAGAGGCGCACAGGCGAGGCGTCCCTGGGTCTCTCTCTACCCTGACCTCCAGAGCAGCACCCCCATGAAAATGGTGAAGTGTTCCACCTGGAGGCATGTCCAGCGATGCTCCACCGAGGGCGGTGAAGTGCGGCGGGATCCTGGGCTTCTAGCAGCCTGGAAATAGTGCATGAAATCCGGATAAAACGGCGAGCCGGCTGACACCATTACCCTGGAAGCCCCGGGGGCTTGGCTATGGAGGTCACACTTTGCCCAACAGTGCAGCGAAGCAATGAGGGACACTTACAAGAATGTATTCAGTGGTGTAAGAACACAAATATACATGTTAGAAACCTTACTTTCATCATGTCTGATGGAGATAAGCTTTCACTGCTGTTCCATTGTCTTGCTTTCAACTATTTTATGGCTTCAACCTTGTACACGCACACATACACACACAATTCTTCAACAGCATGCACCATTATTTGCTTTAAGATGCCAAACATTGTATAAACATACCGAGTGTGTATGCACTCATAGTTTGTTTGACCCACATCTGCACACCAGAAGTGACGTCAACGTGGTTGCAATCCAGCAATGGCCGCTAATTGCATTGGAGATAGTGCATGTGAACTGGGACATTAAACAGAGGGGTGGAAAATTGAGAAACAGAATTATTTCAGTAATCCAACTAATTTTAGTGCATGAAAACTACTCAAGTGTACACAGTATGCTTATTGAAGTGTACTGATGGAAGCTTGATGCGCCCTTTGCTGGACTTTGCTTGAACTCAGAATTCTATATACAGTATAGTATTTGACTCCATGTCAGTGACTCACAGTATGTACTTAAAAGACTAAGAGTAAGTATGGAAGTGTGTGAATTCATAAGTATACAGTGTAAATGTTCATTTTGACCACAAACCAACCTGATGGACTGACTTTGTGTGACCTTGTCAGGCTGCATCGTAAGTGGCGCTGATGACATCACAGACATTGCCATTTGATGGAGCATGTGCTGGATGTGAATTGTGAAGTTGTCTGTTCTGCGCTCCCACTGTTGCAAGACATTCCCAGTTCCCCCCCTCCTCAGTCCCATCTGCATCCCACCCAGAGCAAAACAAACACTGCTAACAGATGTTCATGCTGGGAATTGAACGTGTGTTCATCCATAGATCAATGACAACGACTCCACCTCCGACTACTCTGATGATGACATCACAGCAAGGGGGCTGTCCGAACCGGAGACAAAGCCCATCCTGTCTGTTCGTGAGTGTCGATCAATAAAGCATCATCGGCTTCAAAAACTCTTTTACAGGAAGTTGAGTTGAAATCCTCACATCAGTCTGCTGACACGGCACTTTCTTGCTTTTGCCAGAGCGGTTGGGAGGTCACGTGGACCATTTTGACATAGCTGAGCGCGTGGAGATGGGTCAGATGGCCTCCATGTTCTTCAACAAAGGTAAATGTTCTCGCCCGTGGCGTCACTCCATTCACCTTTCCCGTTATCCTGCCATAACGATTATGGAGGCGGCGGTTGGGAGGGACATTCCAGAAAGGAAAGCTCCTCCTGGCCACTGTCTTCACAAAGGAAGAGGCTGTAATTATAAAAGGACGACGTGCTTCCGGTCATAATTACTTCTGTGAGACCTCATCAAGGCTAATCATTCCTATACTGTGTGCGTGTGCGTGTGTGCGTGTACCACCTGTACTTGTGGCAAAGTCGAAGAGGCTCCTCCTTCGTACCTGAGTGATTACGGCACTAATGAGCCCTCAGCCACCTTGTTCTGCCAAATGGAGAGGGTGAGCTGTGTGTCCCTCATCAGCAACACGGTGGCAGCCTTGTCCTTCTCTTGACTCCTCCCCCTCCTGGCCTGTCTGCGTGCATTGCGCGAAGCTCCTTTAAAGTGCATGCCGGTGACTTGACAGTCTGTCGTGGCACTCGTCATTGCCGCGGAAACGAAGGAACAGCAAAAGGTCACAGCTCAGACGGCGGTCGGCTGCACCCGCTCTTTCCGTGGCCAGCAGGTGCCGCCCTGGGCGCATATGTGGCGTCTGCGCCGCCATGACAGTGTACAGGTGACCACTTAGGGGATTGCTGCACAAACCATTTGTTGGCCAGTGTCAGTCCCACGTAGGAAGTTGTGATATATTTATTATTTTGTATATTAATTGGCAACAGGAGACACAAGAATTCATAAATGTCATGCGTTACGGTTACGGTTCTAGTCCTGTAGTTGGAAGTAATGCACATTACAAAATCATCTTTTTTCAGTCAGCGCGCATTGGCCCAATGCAAAGTAAAAATGAAATTGATCTGTACCTTTTTATCTGGATTTCTACCAGTATTTAATGGTGTCTTCCTTCACCCATTCCAAACCCCTGAAAAGTTAGTTATCTAAACCGAAAAAAAAGTCCTGTGAAGTACGGTATTTTTCAGACAATAAGTCACACTTTTTTAATAGTTTGGCTGGACTTGACCTGCAGTCAGGTGTGACTTGTATATCAAAATATGTATATTATTTAACATGCTGCCTTTAAGTTAAAGTGGGGTGGTGCTTTGTTTTTTGAGGACACCTAGTGACCCTTTTATTCATTGAGTTGAGCTTGTTGTGATGCGCTTAGGCACACAAATTGAATGATACAGAGCATACCGGACGCTTTATGTTACAGGACACTGCCTTGGAGACTTCGTGCTGTAAGTAATGTGCAACTATAATGATATGATATACCTGTGTGGCTTGAGAAATGTGCTATTTTATACAGCAGTGCTGTTTCATTAGGACACTAATTAAGTCTAGTTGGGAGATTGTAGCTGATGTGTTAGCCACTGACTAAGTAAATACACAGGTATGATTTTCAGTCTATTTTAATTCACATGTGAATACAAAAATGAAGTTTTTTTGCTAAAACACAGCTGTTTGATGCTTTCAGGTGTCATGTCATGTATTGAGTGTCTTCTTTGAGAACTTTGTGACATTTATTCCACAGGTAAATTTTTATTGTATCCATATAGCACTTCAGAACTTATTTCAGCTTCCGTACCTTTCGTTTGTCTCCTTGTTGGTGTAAACATTGCACCCTCCCTCCGGCTTTCTCTTCTTTTGTGAATTGAAAGTTGTTATCCCCATCACACTCCTGTCCTGTGACTTATATATGTTTTGTTTTGGGTTTTTTTCCTCTTCATGATTCACTGATGCAACTTATAGGAAAATACGGTAACAAGCGATGCTCACAACATAAACTCTTACCTCCCATTTTTAACCTTGGTGGAGGTAATAAGCTTACCGCTTCACCTCGTTCGACCTCTGTGTACACAGCTAACAAAAGTCGGCGTAAAGACGCATGAATCAAATGAAACCAAAATAACTGTAACAGTAAAAATCCAGCAGGGCGAATGCACTCTGATTGCCACTCGAGAATTGTGACGAGAGAAGTGTGGATTTAATCCAAAGCGACTCCTACAAAAGTCTAAATTGCAAAGGATTATGGGTGTGTGGAGACAGATGTTAGCTTCTGATAGGAAGCACTTCCTCTTTCTTGGGAAGCCATGGCTCTAAAGTCGCCAGAAAGAGACGAGCACAGTGTTGTCCATGCATGGGGGGTTCTTCTGAAGGAGAAAGATTGTCTACGTGTTGCATCTCACAACAGCTGAATGCCTCCTCAAATCTGAAATAAATAAAAATCTTGCTTAAATGAACGGCCTCAACATCCAAGTTGACCTCCAATGTCCTCAAAAAAAGACGAGACTTGTCCTCTAAAGCCCGTGAACAAGCTCTGAGCAGCTTAATTGAAGGTGAGTCTTACATGTGTAAGTGTGTACATGTGCAGAGACAAAGAGCTGCTTCCTGCGTCTGCTTGTGTTTACAAGGTCGCACCTCATGTTCCTCTTTGCACTGTCCTATTTGCTTATTTTTAGGGACAAAGTGTCTTGGCGTCGCTGCCTCGGGGCTCGGCTCCATTTAGATTTAATTTGTGAACCTCTGAAACGTCCGTTCATCAAACTTTCCCTCTGATATTTTCCCAGCAGACAGATTTGAATGTAAGCGTAGGAAGGTTAATGAGGTCGAACTCGCTCCTCTCTGTTGGAGCGCCTCAGATGAGTCATTTGTGACCAAGCACCTTGAGTCTCTTTTTTTCCAAGCAGGAAGTTATTTTCATACTGAGCCACACAGGTAGAGTCGGACTCTGTTGAAGACATTTCATCTTAAATACAAAAGGTGTCTTGAGTTCTACATTTTCAAGTGTGGAGTTTCCTTATTTATGTCTCTGGTGGGTGGGGTCCCCTGGTGAGTTGTTGTGGCTGGTGAAAGACTGTGGAATGAGACAATCTTTGGCGAGAGGCATGTTAGGACAGGGAGTGGGAGTGCTTCCCAGTATGCTTTACGGCACTTGTTTTGTAAAAAGTTGCTAAAGTTGTGTGTTGAGAATTAACACAGCTGTTATTTCTTATCCTCCACTAGTAGTTGTAGTTGCTGTGTTGCATGTTAAGTTGCTGTGTGTTGGTTATAGCATTATTTTGACACCACGAGTCAGACTGTTATGCTCAATAATGACTTCCTGTTTGTTTGACGCGTGAGTCCTTGATTGGAACTTGATTCCGGATTGAATACTTCTTTGACATGGATGGCTTCTTTCAAACCTCTTTCAAACCAGCTGTCCTCCACATCCAGAATGGTGCCATCACCTCCGTTGTTTGCTTGTAACGATCCTCTAACATCGCTCCCCCTAAGATTGCCTCATTCCACGGGAAGAGTGGCCACTAACCAGCTGTTTTGCCGCCAGGCAGGCGAATGACTAATTGCTATGCAGGACAGTTGTTCTCTGCCACGCCGGGCCGCAAAAACAGCCCTATTGTGACCGCCCCCTGGGGGACACCCACCAGACATGTAAATGGGGAGACTCCACACTTAAAAATACAGACCTGATTAGAATTTTGGATGAAAGGTGAAATGTCTTCAACAAACAAGAGTCCAGTTGTGCACGCTAATGCGATCCAATGCAAAAATTCCGGTCTCATAAGGTTGTAAAGATGTAGCTAATGCTAATGTTGTGCTGAAGCTGAAGTGTTGCGCTCACCTGAATATGGTAATGACCCCCCACCCCCACCCCTGTGTTGGAGACTTAATTAAAATGTTGCTTCACTGCTGAGAGGGAGGCTGTAATGGCGGCTGTCATTCACCGGCGTCCTGCTGATGGATGATGACGACGACATCCCCCTCTCATACTTTGCAGCATGCGCGCGTGCCTGTAGCTCATGCTAATTGGGAAATATTAGTTAACATTGCGAGGAGGGATCTCATCACCGCGGTCATGCTGAGCTCATCCACCTCGTCCCATCCAACCTTGTCCAAATTATGTCACTCTTGTAGTGTAATAAAGAGGTCAAGCACAATTCGCTGGTTGACCTCAGATTTTATGCAGATTTAGAAAAAGTAATTTCCAGGGCAATGAACAACAATGAAAATAACGAAATGAATATGGTAGATCCTATTTACACCTCAAATAGAAAGTGGCTTGATGACACTATCTGCAGGGGCGGAAAAAAAACAATACTTAAGCTATAAATTCATCAGAGGGCGCTGTCTCACAAGTCAGTTGACTCAACATTTTCCAGCAAGAAGATGCTTTGACAAGATGTGATGATGCGTAATTTAAGGTTTTATAAGTAAAATGCTATACAATGTATGCCTGTAATTGTTTGTTAATGTGTAAAACTCAATTTAAAATGCCTATAATAAACGTGAGAGGCATATTGTCATTGGGGGTTTTAGAGCAGGGATCGCCAACTTGTCGATCGCGATCTACCATTGGGACTTGCCCGGTCGATCGCTGTTGTTCCCTCATTATACATTTATATTTAGTGCAGGCACATGTTTTTTACACCAGGCGCCTTGCAGGGCAGCTAAGGGTCCATCTTACGACCATTGGTACAAGAAGCCATCAGGGCAGCTGCTGTTGAAACGTGCACATATGTTTGTTTGTCTGTGTTGGTGATAAAAAGATACCAGACGATACATCAGACATTATATCGATGTCAAATCAGCCAGCTGGATGAAAATCTGCAGAGTTTATTAATGTAGCCCATCAAACATTCCATTGCGTCTGTCTCTCAGGGGATGAGGTGCTCCAGCGAATTGACTTCAATCACACACAGTCCTAGCTCTGTGCTACAATCGCAAAATTATCAGGAAAAATAAATGCATAACTCATGTGTCCACTGAACACACCAGTATTCCTCCCTGCTCTCCAGGGACACCGACCTTGGTCCGTAAAGCCCGACCGGAGTTGCCAGCGCCAACTAACAACCAATAACAAGACAAAGCTTTGTCTTTAAATTATGTATCACTTTGATCTTGCCCAGAAATGAGCCTTGTGCTTGTCTAGGTTCATGGCTGAGACCAGGGATATTGGGCTTAAAAAGGTTGGTGACCACTGGTGTAGAGTAGCAAAAATAGACATTTTTATGGCCGTGTGTTATTTGTGGGGTTTTTATTTTGCCATTCCGGATCTACTGTAATCTGTTCCAGGGTCGAGCTGTCCACCACAAATCAAAACGCCTTTGATGCTCTGGTCAGATGCGTTGACGTCATGCGTGAAGACGGTTTCAACTCCAACCTGTTGTATGACTTCATATTGTACGACTTTAGGGGCACCATTGTAACACACAACTTTACTTCCTGTTTCTCACAAGTGAGCATTTAACATCTTTTGTTGTATTTAAGTGCATTTGTCCGCACTGACAGCGCGGCTGCGAGTGGTTTTGTGGTCATTAACTTGATGGATGCTTGTTTACGTGCTGGTTTCATTCTTGCTCTTTGATTCTTTAACACCGTCTTTGATAGAAGAAGCAGTAGAGCTGTATAGCTGCCACTTTTTATTTGCCTTCAGTCGCTCTGCCTTGACTCTTCTTGGTAGTAATCAATTAGCTGAGGGCTTCGTTTGGACCGTTGAGCCCCCCTCCCTCCCCGTTCAGCGGTGAGCCCTCCAGAGGGTGATGGATGAGCGGGTCACGGCGATGAGCAGTCGGGTGTTTGACGGCACTGTGGGGAGGAAAACTTTCCTTGTGTGTTAATGAGTTGATTTAATGACTGCTGTTGAATATTTGCACAAATAACGCTCAGGGATGACTTTGCATGTTAAACAAAGCAGGTGCGCACATAGCGACCATGTTTGTCCGCCAACAACATTTCCTGATGAGGTGTTTGCTCAGTTGATGAAGAAGAGATGTGGTTTTTAACCTCATGAATCTTATTCATTCTACCGATGTTGTCTTTCAGTCGGCGTCAACATGTTCTACATCTGCATCATCGTCTACTTGTACGGAGACCTGGCCATCTACGCCGCAGCTGTGCCCATCTCCCTGATGGAGGTGGCCTGGTGAGAACTTCCTTTATCCCGTTCATTCTCTTTATTGAGGAATAAAACTTGCATATAAAATTATTTTATGGCTAGACCCCCTCCCCCCAGCCCCTCCCCATTTGGAACACTTGTTAGGCTGCGTTTTGGCAGGACAAAGCGCAGCTGTCCTCTCCTCGTTGGCTGCGGTGTTTGTGGAGAGCCAGACAATAATGCCGAGCTGACACCGCTGACCTCTTGCCGACGCTCCCAGGAAGCTCAGCCGTGTTGACTGGCTTCCAGACACGTTTTTATTATGCGACGTTTGGCCAGACTGACTGGGATGCGAATATGGTTTATTATCGAGTTAGACACTTGGCCCTCTAAGGCTGCGGCACACAAACGCACATTTTGTTGTTTTAGTGGCATGATAGGAGTCTGCGACAGTGCTGCTTTCTCATTCTTCTAAAAAGAGAGGCTGAAATAAAGGTCTACATTGTGGACATCATCAAAACTGGTCATTTAGTGCTTCAACAGCTATTTCATTAGCTACACAATGACAGCACTTCTGTTCCTACTAGGGCAATGTAAGTGGAGCATTAGTCTGTCAGAACTTATACTGAACTCCTGACTTTCATCCCTGTGGTTGTCCTGCACAATGCAACGGGCCTTGCAAGTGAGGGAGATACAGGCTTAAAGGGATAGTTTGGATTTTTTTGACATGAAGTTGTACTGTATGACATCGCCATCAGCAGTGTCGTACATCAACAGTGACTTACCCCGGCACTTAGTCCCGCGAGTCCAGTTCTATTTGGAGATCCACAACTAAGCGGAACTATGTTTCTCGTAACGGAAATCCGACCAGACCTGGACTCACAGGACCAAATGTAGAGGTAAGTCACTTTAATGTACTACACTGCTGATGGAGATGTCATACAACTTCATGTCAAAAAATCCAAACTATCCCATTAAGTCCCAATAATGAGACCACTGCGCTGCTTAGTTATCACTGGCCATTTCATAGGAGCAGATCCTTTTCACATGTTCAAAGATAACATCTTTATTCTTCATGACGGTTGCCTCGTTTGATCAGCTTGGACCGGGCATGCAGCTAGTGTTGGTCGGCATTTCTCCACTTTCTGAGCTTTTCACTTTCCTTTTCTTTGACACATTGCAAACAGAATAGACAAAAGTAAACTTAAAAAGAACAAAAGCCATGTTGTTTTTCCTACGTATTCTTCCACTGCGCACACATAATTAGTATCTATTTTTCGTTTACAGTATTAATTACTTAATACCACAAAACGTTGTTGCATGAGGATCACCTGTAGAGGGTTGAAATTGCAGTTGCACTGATAATAGCTACACTGCTACGTGAGAGGGTCAATCAGCTGGAAGTAAGATGGCATTGTATATGTGACATTACGACATGTTTACATTTCATGTTGGCCTATGCAAAGTTGGCTTACAGCGTATACTTGTGTGCAGTGGAAACCACTCGTGCAGCGCTGGAGGTGTGAAGTACAACGACACAGATCCATGCTGGGGCTCCGTCAGCAGGAAAGACGCCTACAGGGTGTTTCTGGTGAGTCATTCTTCTGCCAACTGAAACGCTGCCCCCGGCGCCAACCCAGTCCATCACATTTGTTTGTTTGTTTGTTTGTTTGGTTAATTGACCTAGACACCTAGTTCACGAGACGAGACGATGCATGAGATTGGGTCAACAAGACAAGATTTTAACTTGAATTTTAAGAAAAGTACAATGAAATATATGATTGGACAAATACACTTTTTAATTTTGATATATAATAATATACCAAGCGACTGTATGACTAACAAGACATCTCACTATGTTCGCTGTTGTTCTATGAAGCGTCTTGGTGCTGAACCAATGCACAGAGTGAAACTTCTTCCTGCCTGTTTGGAGGTGGGAGATGAGGAAAACAGACACGCATGCACATGGTAATATATGGAGGCTGGCAAAGTTATTGAGTTCATTTTCCTTTATCGTGTGATAAATATATACATTTATTATCGCAAGACAGTTTTTTCCTGAACGAGGAAACGTTTTAATCTCTCGAGATCTCATGACACCCCTAAATTGGTACACTTTCAGAATGTTGTTCTCTAGAAGTGATGCTGAATGTCTTTGGTAGCATGTCGTCTCCAGAAAAAGGCAATGGAACAAGCCCCACAATGTGCATTTCTGTCACATTGGCTCCTCATTCACTCAGCTCCCCTGATAACGCCGCTCAGGGCGCCCATTCGATGAGCGGATGTGTCCTTGAAGTCTTAAGTGAGCCCAACTCTGTTATTTTCACTGGAGGTTTATCTTAACATGGCGACAGTGATAGATGCGCTGATCTCTTTTTATAATTTGTCAGCCTTCCCTTCGTCTCCTTCACAGTCCTCATCCCCCCTGCTCATACTTGAACATTCAAAACCACCTCAAGTCATTTGACAATGAGCCCGTTTCTGCTCTCTTGGCCACCCTGATTGGCCAAGCTTCTTGCTGCATTTACTGTAGAGCTTTTTATGAGTATGTCCATAATTCATGGTTTTTCATTATTCGTGGGTGTTTTGGAACGTGGCCAGGACCAGGACCCAAAATAGTCTCAGGGTTTCATTAGATTTGTTAGTTTAGTCTTGTTTACCATATCACACTTTCGACCATGGAATCAGTGTTTTTCTTCTGGTTGACATTTTTGATTCAATCATTTAGAAGCCGCTGAGCTGTGGTGAAACATTCAGCAGCCTTCAGTTAGCATGGAGTACACTGAGTGCGACCTTCTCATTCCTCACCGTGTCAAAGGTTCTGGCCCAAACACACTTGCCAGACTGTCGAATGATGAGTTTAAATAATTGAGTGCTCCCTCATAGCCAGTGTCCGTGTGTGGAACTATGCGTGAATCCAAGCATGCTTGTCTTTGTCCCTATTTAGACCTGGTCCAGTATTCAACAGGGGCCATTAGTCCAGAAATGAGCTTGCAGTGAACCAGTCTAACTGCATTTACACGACATTGCTCATGCCGCAGACTGGCTAATTGAAGCACTTCCCAGTTGATGAAAGCTGCTGTGCTTGCTGAACAAAAACATGCAAGATGTTTTAGGAGCTATGTGACGCGTAAAGTCACTGTAATTCCTGCTAATCTCTCCACCCTGAACGAGTCTCGAGCTAATTAGAGGAGAAATATGGTGGTAATGTTGAAAGGGACACACAAAGTTGGGAATAAATCAGATATCAAATGATCAGTGCAAGCAGAATGCAAATGAGCCTTCTGCTCACGTTAATGTTTAACAATCAGACCGCGAACAAGGCGGACGATGAATGCGACTAACATAAAAGCATCCCGGCTTATTAAAGAGGGAATAAAGCATGGGCTGGCGGTACTACACGAGTGTGTCGTTATGGTCGGGCATAGCCATAAATCTTGGCCTCAGGGAGAACGGTTAATGTTGTCAGTCATCATCCAGATGCTTGGTTAACTCCCCCGCACCAAAAAGATTCCATCAGGTTGCGTTTCTTGTGGGAGCACTTTGTTTTGAAACATTGTACCTGACTAATGGCGATTATTTGTACTCTCCCCTTCAAAAAAGTCACTTTCAAAGGGTTGAAATGATGAATGAGGTCGTTTGTCATCCAAATTGTTCATTTTTGCGTTGAGAGGCTCGCCATTTTAGCGTCTTTCATGTCTTTGACCTTCGTAAAGGATGAACTGGACTCTTCTTATCTGTTGGAGACGCCGCTAATCCAAAAAGACGTCTTCAGTTTTTAATTTTTTCGTGTGGACTTTCCCTATTTGTGTCTGTGATGGGTGTGTCCCTTGGTTTTGGCCGTTGACCGTCTTGCATAACAATAGGTTGTTCGCCTGCCTGGTGGCAAAACAGCTCATTAGTGGCCACTCTTCCCATGGAATGAGACAATCGTTGGGGGAGAGACCATAGGTGATGGTACACACCTCGCCCTCAGTTTAGAAAGGGATTCTCCAGTTAGTCATAGATGGCTTTTTTTCACACCTCTTTCCAGTGGTCCTCCCTGTCCAGACAGAGGAATGTCCCTTCTTTTTTGAGATGCAATTGGACTGCTGACTCGGGGTGTGAAGAACCTGCTCTCCTATGTTGTGTAAGGGTTGCTTGGTCTGTCCAATCTAGGGGTCATGGCACTCCTCAGTACAAGGCACTGTGTAAACAACGTTGCTCAGTTTGCTGCTCAGAATTTGCTCTTTGGGATGAAGCAGCTTTTGTCTGAGGGTGTTAGTGGGTTTGAAATGCATCAGTATGTGAAGTTTGGAGAGAATCCTTCTGTGTCTTTCTATGTCTCTGACCTTATTTTGGAGGATCTGTTCTGTCTGAACTTGAGCTTCTAGTTGCAGTTGTGTTAAGGCAGTTTTATGACACAGTCCTTGTATTGAAAGTCATTAGATTGTGCAAGTGGGTTTATGAAATGGCCGCTGAGTGCTTTTTGTCCACAGCTGAGGAAGACTAATTAGCGTGTGCTTCCCAGGCTGAGTGTCAGCCAGTTGATTCTTCATGCGGTGACTTAATCAGTATCGAGCTCACGCATCAGCAGTATCAACGGCCGAGATGTCACAACAGACATTTTGCTCATCCGAGCCTGTGAAAGCTGTTAAGAGGATCAATTGGCTGTGATTTGCTGCTCTGATTGATTCTTCATGTTCGCGGTGGACGGCCATCATGGAGGCCGTTGCGTAACGCGGCAAAAACTGTTGATCCTGACTCTGGCGCGCCGCTCTGATTGAAAAGATTAAGACGCCATGGGATGTTTAGGGGTTTGTGTTGGCCGCCGTAAGACTCCGAAAGACCTCAATTAAACCTCTCATGTCCTTGATTGTCCCCTGCTGTGTTGTCCTTTCCGTGCTGCCCCAGCAGCGCTTTATCACGGCACCGCTCGCCAAGCAGCGGCTGGTGCGCTCCACCCTGCTGGACGGCCAGCACCGTTTAAATGGCTGATTTATGGCACTTGCTCTGTGTGGACCGCCATTAGAAAATCAATGTGTCTATATGAGCAGCGAGCAACGTTATGCTGACACCGCATTGTTCGCTGCTTATCGCCATGTAGATGTTTCAATTACATTGTGTGTCCATTAAGTCGTCCTCTGTGGAATAAAGTTAATTTAAAGGTACGGCTAAGACACGACGCCCCCCAACTCCCACCCTCTCCTTCCCTTGCAGCTACAAAATGACCGCTGCTGCTTCCTCTTGCGATGCACAGCGTATTGATTAACTGACTCCTCAATGTTTTATTCCGACAATATCGTCATGGGGGCGGCGCCATCTTGGATGCTAGCTGCACGCTGGTTTTCCTGTTGTTGTTGGTAAGTGTGTGCGATGTGTGTGCGTCTCTATTGACATAAGGTGTTGTTCTGTGTGTGCAGGTGCTGTTGGTCAACATGGATGTTTGTGTACCATTGGCTTCCCAGCATGCCTAGCATGTTGTAAATTACTATGAATAGTATTGTTTGTCATGTATATTAGTGTGTAAACGTTTGTTTTGATACCTGTGTAGTCCATATGGTTCAGTTACATTGTGTGTTCCTCGTGTGTTATTTTTGGTTGCATCTAGAGTGAGCTAGGCATTTGGTTTGATGAGCCCTTGTAGATTTGTGTTGTGTAATTACAAGCATAAAAGGGTGGGTTTACCACAACTTAAATAACGAATGCTGTGATCTAAAATCAGAGTTTGCTGCGTTAGGAGCATGAGGAGATGCACTGTATGCAAAGCAGTGACCGTGCAGCATCATGAACACTGACTGCTATTATTGTGTTTACTCTTGTGCATAATTCCCAGGTGTGTGTGTTTTAACTGCATGTGTTGTGCTGATAAGAAAGATGACTCAAAAGTGTCAGGATATTTTTTTCCCTGTAAACAAAAAATATCTGGAGCTCAACCCTTCACTTTTTAGTTTCTGCTGGCTGTCTGTCCTCATGTAGATAAGCCTCTTTCCCTAAACACTATCTAATATGCACTTGACCTTCACCACCACCACCACCACCACCAGCAGCAGCAGCTCCTCTAGTGCCACATTTCACTCAATAAGTGGACAAATGTTTAGGTAGCAGCAGCACAATGGCTTGATTCCATCAAGGTGCTAAGACCTTCCAGGTGTTTGACATGGACTCCTAAGGAGCCGCTGAGAGGAGATGACAGTACAGATGGTTTGATGGAGATTAGCGCAGCAGGTGGCCAGGGTGGGGGTGAGGGGTATGAAGAGGTGGTGTCAGAGCAGGTGGTCGAGGCTGTTGGAACTGTCGGAGACTAGAGGTCGTTGTCAAGGAGACCTGAAGGTCAAGAAGATGGTAGAAAGGAGTGGCAGGCGCTGTGGAAAGTAAACTGGCATTGTACATTCAAAACTCTTAACATCAGTGGTGCCACAAGGTGCGTATGAGGTGTGTTGAGAGGCAGAGTTACAATCTACTGAACGGAGTTGGCATGAAAGGCTGCATTCACGGAAAGTCCCATTATAATGTGCTTATGGGCCAACAAGTAGCGCCAAATCTAGCCACCACAAATAAATGAATACAGTCATCTCTTGCTATATTGCAGGTTTTCTATGCTCTAACTAGGAAAATATTTTGTTTATTAATATTGAATCCTACTTATGTCAGTTAAGGAACCAATTAACCATGATAAACGAGGGACCACGGTATCTGGGGAAACACTGTTATCTGAACAAAGGTAGTCTTCCTGTCGTCACAAACTTTGATTTCTGTGATGCGAGTGACAATCTGATGCCACCCCTTGCAAATATGAATCAATTTGCCATAAAACACACAGCGACATTTAAAATGCAGACAGTCAAACGTCCTGACGAGGACCCGGCGTGACCTTGGCTTCATTATGCAGCATGTCTCTCGGCGCCATGTTTGTATGCTGAAGGTAACTCTGCAGGAGCGACCCGGTTCAGCATATCTCTAAATTGATTGGTTGTTTGTGTCGTGGTCCTCAGGGAGGATACCTGCTGGCCT
Organism: Dunckerocampus dactyliophorus; assembly: GCF_027744805.1. Lineage (NCBI taxonomy): Eukaryota > Metazoa > Chordata > Actinopteri > Syngnathiformes > Syngnathidae > Dunckerocampus > Dunckerocampus dactyliophorus. The sequence goes on along the minus strand of NC_072836.1, from coordinate 2,774,551 downwards.
TTTGGGTTTTCCTTAAAGTGGAGGATTGCATTTCCTTCAGGGTGAGACTGTTGGAGGAGTAGTGGCTACGGTGTGTGTGTGTGTGTGTGTGTGTGTGTGTGTATATATATATATATATATATATATATATATACATTGTATTTGAATTTGATCTCTGTGCAATTTTAAAGGAAAAGTGCACTTTTTTGGGGGAACTTTTGCCCGTCATCCACAATCCTTATGTGAGACACGAACATGTCTTTCTCATTTCTGTGTGTTCTAAAGATATAAAAACAGCTGAAAAGAGGCAGGTAATTAATGCACGTAATGGGACACACCAATTCCACCTAGAAAAGCCGCTATGAAAACACCTCTTAAAAAGGTCCAACAAGGTTTAATGGTTTTATGTCCATGCTGTGAGCATGTAGCAACAGGCACATTCATGATAACAAGTAACACTTGCAGTATTTTGCTCATTTTAAGCATTAGCGGAACGTCCTTCCTGGGTGCATAGATTTCACATAGCAACATAGAAAGGAAGGCTGCACCTAGCGTTAACTTTTCCAAACTCAAAAACAAAAACAGAGCAGCAGCGGCTGCAGCTAAAAGCACATCCTCAAATGCATCTGCCAACGTTGTTTAGGCAGGCAGCAGTCAAATTAAATTGACTGAGCCTTAACATGTCTCTCAGTGTCCATATTTAACTTTGATTTCCCCCATCAAGGATTTAATCATCCCCAAATTTTGTCCTCGCCCACATTCCGACACTGAATCTTCATTAATAAAGCAGTTGAATTATTCATGATTCTTGTCTGATGACAACGTGCTGACCTCACAACCCGTCTTCGACCACAACTTAAGACCTACTAATGCTCCACCAGTATTTCAATCATTAAACGGAGTGCTTGTGTTATTAATCAAGCAGAACCAGCCCAAAGTCATCTTTTATTTTATTTTATTTTATTTTTTTTTTTTTTACATGAAACTTTAACTTTCAACATCCATCCATTTTCTATACCACTCATCCTCATAAGGATGCCCAAATGGTGATTCGAACCCTCGATCTCCTGACTGTGCGGCCAAAGTTGAACATTTTCCACCATAATATGATCCCATGTCATTTTTACATGTAGTTAGTAACTTCTTATTATCCCCGCAGGGGAGTAAATTCAGAGCTGCCAACTCTTCCAGATTCTTTGGGAGTCTCTTAGACATTGCGCTCGTCATCATGAAACTGTCTGCCGCAGCTATGCCAAAATAACATCCGCAATATTAATTGGGCAGTGACGCAAGTGTTGTGTGTGTGTGACTTAAACGCCACCAGACGACTTCTTTTTCATTTCTAGTTACGATAAAAGGTAAAGAACAAACAATACAACTTCTGCATAAGCCACACAGGCTCATTAAGCACAGACTTTAACAAGCTAATCAATTAAAACAGGCACTCAAATACAAAAAAAACACTAGCAGGGCTATAAAGAGTAAAGATTAGACTAGAAATGGATCAACTTCAGTTCAATATAAGCAACATATTTTTTTATTTTATTCTTTATTAGTGTCTTTATTAGCCTTATTCCTGAAGCCATAGTGGCTTTTCCTTAACATTGCCAGGAAATCACTTTGCTAACCTCTGTCCCCAAAGCACACCAACCTGTCCTCCCCCCTCATTAAGCCCAGAGGACCTCATATGTAATCAACATTAAAGGATAATGGCTTCAACTGAGCACACACGCTTTAAGGGAATGTGTCGTCATTTTTTTTTGATTAGCTTATGTTCATATGTATTATTAGCCACGGAAATTAGGGTTTATGCTTGTTTACTGATGCTCTTTCCAGCCAAATGAGGGATGAAAAAAACAATTTTTTTAACCTTCACATGCTTGACAAGCGCAGCTGTGATCATCTTGGAAGTGAAGGTGACAGCATCAGTGTGGTAAATGAGACATTTCTCCTCTGTGATGAACAACACCTGCTCAGACCCACTCATTTGCTTGCTCACTTCTCACACCTGAGAGGCCAACACACACACACACACACACACACACACACACACACACACACACGTGCACCACAGCTCTGCTAGTTAGCGCGTAGCACAGATGTGACTTGTGTGGACGACCATGTGACAGGAAGATGATTTGTCCAATTTTCTTCTGTCAAGCACCCAGGGAGGACAAACAAGACGTTGGCATTGCAGGGACGTGTCCTCACCTCTCTGTGGCAGCACTGTCACTTTTACTTTACTTTAGCTGAGCAAGAGAGAGGTTTGTTTTTAAACTTGCCTGGACTAAAGTATTGGGACACAGCTAGAATCTTACTGTTTGTTGTCTACTGTCTACTTGTTCGCTCACAAAAGGTTCGGAATATCAAATGTCAGGATAACCCTAAAATGCAATATAACCTTAAGGTGAACTTAATTTGACCTTAGCCACACTTTTGAATGCTCATGTCCAAATGTTCAACGTTTCTTTGCCTAATTGGCCAAGACACATGTGCATGTCATTTTTATGGACACTCTGAGTGAGCAAGAAACATGAAAAACAAATCAAATATCTTTAGAAATGTAAATCCAACTTTCATCAGTTGCTTTTGGTTTTGTTTTCCTCGAAGTAGGAGTCCTTATTTATAAATGGAATATTTTTGTAGTTATGGCATACAAAGCCTGTTTACGTCTTTTTTTTAAACATTATTAGAGCCTTCTAGACATGAAATAGCACCCCATAGTCACCTTTACACTCCTATTGCCCAATATAGTAGATACTGTATAATCAGAGGCAATGAGCCATTTTAGACAGTTTACCGTGTAGTTGAGCTGCACGGGGAGCAGACAGGAAATGACATCTGGAGTTCAGAGTGGAGTTTTAGCTTGTCGTGTGCTATGAACGCAAGAGTCACCCGTGTTGTTATTATGAGGATGATTATTATTATGCCTGTTGTGAGATCATTTAAAGCTGCAATAAAAGCCTGTTGTTCCGCCGATCAAGTCAGGTGCTTGTCTCACCGTACAATGACTGACACCTAGTGACCAATGTAGAATCCTACATTCAAGTTGAATGGTGGGCTTAATGGCTTATACTGTATTTAAATTTGAGTTCGTTTAGCTGTTTTTATGCATGAAAATGCTTAATTTGGGCATAAAAATCAGTACAATTTGCTTAAATATGCATATTCTTTGACTCATAATAGGTCATAGTCAACCACGGAACAGCAATTATTTAATTAATTTTTTAAAAAAGGGATAGAGTGAGGGAGTGATGTTCCAACCACCATGTAGCGAGGGACGACTGTACATTCTTTCATATTAGTCTCTAAAAGTGTCCAATAACACCAGAAAAAGTTGCTAGATTTGTTGCTGGTCGCTTTTTTTGAAAAAGAGAATCGAGCAGGCTCGGAATGCTTGCTAAATATAGTGACAAAGTCACTAAGTTGGTGGCACGGATCCCTCCTGCAACGTCTTTTCATTCCACAGCAGACGAGGTGTACATGAGGTGTGTTAAGAAGCAGAGTTACGATGCCATCTACTGTACGCTGTTGGAACGACAAGCTACAGATAGTCCCATTATAATGTGTTGATGAGCAAGGACCAATAGGTAGTACTAAATTTATTCATGGCGGGCCGTCACAAATAAATGAAGAAATGAATTTATGCGAAACACTGTTTTAGCTTGGTCCTGAAATAGTGTGTTATTCTTATTGAGCCACTGTACTGCTACTGTTGTTAGCGCACTTAATCAAGCTCAGTTAGAGAATCTCAAGCAGCATGCTAGCATTCATCGTCATTTACTTCCATTTGTTTGTTTCACAACATGACGAGAATGCTCCTCACCCTCATTAATTTTGCTGTTAATTTCCATATTTGTTGCCGTCGCTGATGGAGAAGCAGGCCGGTGATAAACGATGGCGATGGCCGACACTCCGTCATGGTGACAAAGGTGCGCGTCCAATATGGCTTCAGCCTCGCAGGCACGCCGGCCACTCCTTTTCCTTCCGTCTTTCCGCGCTTTGTTCTCTCCCTCCCCTCTTCTCCGTGGCAGCATCTTTGTCTCACTTCTCTCCCCTCACTGAATCACTTGACTTGTTTTCACCATTAGTTGCTCCTTCCATGTGTCTCCTGGGCATTTATGGCCCATTTTGCACTCTCCCTATTCCCCACCACCAAGTCCTCTTTTCCTCCGGAGGTGTTTATCATGCACGTCACAAAGTGCGGCCATGAATTGCCTGGTAATGTCTAATAATCCAAGCGTACGGATGTGTAGCTTCTCTCAGCTTTTTTGTTTTGTGTCATTAAGAATAAAAGGTTCTATTTTCTTTTAAGCGTGTGTACAGCAAGACGCCGACTGTACTTTATTAGGAATCACAGTAAGTCATGTCGCTGCCTAATGAATAATTTGTCCCTGAATCATTGTAATCCCTTCCTATGTGAAGAAAAGTAAATGGTGTGGATCCTTCTTGGTGTAAATGTAAATGAACAGCGGTGTCATGTCCAAATGCATTCAGGCTCTCCAGTGGAAGTATCAGACAGAGATAGAGGAGGTGTGCAGTTTTTAAATATTTACACATCCAACACCCTTTTTTCCCCCCCTATTATGCCTTTCTTGCTTTTATAGATGCACCCAAAGTTTATAAGTCAGGAGCCTGAAAATGAGTTTTATGCAAATGTGTGTTTGAGATATTCATAGAAACAAAGTGAAGTTGAGCATTAATTCAGTTTTGCTCCCACGGAATAATATGAATTGCATTATTTGTATTTGTATGTTATGACAAACTTTACCCTGACTTTCGTGCCTGATAAGTTGCCGTGCTGATGGTTCAGGCTCGTGCTGGCTTCCGCTAATATTAGCGTATGGAATGGAGATTAAGATGGGACACAAATGGCGAGGGGATGGTGGGAATACGAGGATTTGGAATGGTAATCCTCCATCCTCTGTTTGATTGTTGTGTGATTATGGGTTTCCAGGCTGGTCCGGCACATGGAGCCACCCAGGCACTCAGGATGTTAATTGCGGGTTATCTCTCTATCTCCTGTGCCGTTAATTAACCTTCCTCCTGACGTCTGAGGAAACATCAGCCAAAATCATTCCACGCGCTTGGCAGTCTGTGCCGGAGTCATGTGATTCTCGGACGTAAATTCGGCAAGTTTGACGGTCACGAGCTGGAGAACATCTGTCACACTCCATCACGCCGTTTGGCCGACCCCGCCAAAGCAAGCAGAAAAATATGCTGATTAATTACTCAAATGGGACGACTTATGTGGGCCAACTGTGATAGATGATGGGGAGCCGAACCACAACAAAACACTCGCTTGTGTTTGTGACAATTATGGTGAGCACTGAGCCCTGAGTGTCACTTAAATGGCCATCACGTCCTCGCTGTGCTCGCTCATTCTCACAAATCCAAACCACTGCAAGCTCTCAGACCTGCAGAGTGATTGACAGCTCTAACCTGAGCAGAGAGTCACCATTAAGGAGCTCGCTCATCGTCTCTAAGACCTGTTAATCTCTTACTGACAAATTACAACTTGGCTCATTTTTACAAACTATAATTCCCTTTTTTAAAAATGGAAATATAAGACTGGGGGTGAAGGATTCATTCATCCCACGCCACTTTGTGCCTTGACTTTTGCGGTTTCACTCTACCGCGGTTATTCAAAAATATATTAATGAATAAATCATCGCTTTTTTGTGGTTGTATTTGGCCTATTACTCAAAAAATATGCATATACGGGGCGGCATGGCTCAGGTGGTAGAGTCCTCCCGTGATCGTGTTGAAGTATCCTTAGGCAAGATATTGAACCCCAAGTTGCTCCTGATGCTGCATCATCAGTAGGTAAATGTGTCAAAGCGCTTTGAGTGCCTTGGAGGTGGAAAAGCGCTATACAAGTGAAAGAAGATACTTAAGAAATATACAACAGGAGTACCAATACGGGTTAAAATTTAAAAAAAATTATTTTAACTTCTTCAACATAATGCACTTCGTCCAGCAGAGCAGTTCATTGGACAATGACTACCGTGTGCTGCCGGCCCACCAGGGGGCGCTCATGAGCTCAGAGAGCTCAAATTAAAATGTAAAAAATGATAGATATACTAAAAAATATATTGAAATAAATATATTGTGCAGCTCAAATAAAAAGGAATTTTTGTTCATATTTTTGGGTGTCTGGAATGGATTCATTGGATTTAAATGATTTCCTATGGGATGTTCTTGGACGTTTTGGAACAAATTGGTAGCAAAAAAACAAAGTACCACCGTAAAAGACAAAATCATTACCATGGTAGTATCCTGACCGATTCCTCCAGATGTGTAAGCAAGATCAAAAGGTGGACTGCACTTGATCAATCAGAACTGGAAAGAATCTTTAAAACCAGGACACGAGGAGTGGAGCCTCGGTTACGAGTACTTAACTGTGACATCTACCCAGCCTTGATGTATGGAAGTGAAGCATGGTCAGTAACCTCGGACACAAAACAGCGTTTGGAGAGTAGTGAAATGTGGTTCTTAAGGCAAATGATGAGGATTCCCTGGACAGACAATGTAGAGGTTCTACAAAGAGCTGGAGTGGAGAGAACGTTGATAATTGAGATAAGAACTAGGCAAATGAGATTCTTAGTGCATATGATTATAAAAGGAAAACCTGGTCCTGCCAGGGAAGATAGAGGGGTAGAGGAAGCAAAGGGATCCTTTGGATGACGACTCTAAATGCGTGGATAGCAGAGAAAGGTATGAGCTGATTGAGAAAGCTAGAAACAGAGATTTTTGGCATACCATGATTGCCTACGTTTCCAGAAACGGCGTCATATTGATTGTTTTAAAATACAACTCTAATTAAAAGTTGAAGAATTGCATTAAAAGTCAGACGAATGCATTTATATGCTGCAGCAGGAAGTAAACAAGCGAGAGAACGTGGAACCAATTGGAGGTGGACCAGCATAATGTCATCTTTGACAAAAGCTTATCAGCGTTTGTCATTCTTAGCATGCTTGGCTAAGTCTTGATGCACTTTGGATAATATTATCTTGATGTTTTTTCTACCAGAGTGTGTTCTTGGTTTTTGATTTACGGGTGTGACCTTTTAGGAGGAGCTAATAGGATGAAGCCCTGCGCTTGTATCCATCACTGCTTTGGTCACCTTTGCAGTTTCTCATCTCTGACTCAGCGTTTATTGCCTCTCAGTGAAGTGTGTGATTACGGGCGGCCAGGTGAAAGCCTTGGGACGTGTTCTCCCGTAAGCTGGAGCCAAGGAGAAATGGAGCATTCTTTGGAATATTCTTGTCGTCACACCTGAAACGTTCATTGACGGCCCCAAATGAAAAAAACCTGGGGTGCGTTGGTAACAGAGGCTTTTGTTTTTGAAGGTTGGTCAACTTTCTACTTTGCTTTCCTTATGCTTTCCCCCTCTCCATAAAGCTGCCTTGTTCCCATATTGAGACGTGTCCTCTGAAATCTAGTTTACAAGCCCAGCGTCTAGTAAATGGACTGTATTGATAGTTTTACAAGTTTTAGACCATTAGGCTTGGGCGTTGCTGTAGACCTAACATGAGTTCTGGCCACGCTCCCTGGTACCCAGCTAATGAACGACGACAGAAAATGACGACGAGCGAGGTGAGTTGATGCAACGTGAAGGCGATGGCCTGAAACACACTTCAGCATCATCGTGCTCATTTAGAGCAAATCATGTTTTTTTTCTTGGTTGATTAGTCAGTCACTGGTCCTGCTCATGGGTCACGCCGTGATGATGCCTGCAGGTCCTTCAATTGGATCCATTTTCCTTTTCCAGATCATTTGCACAAACACCACGTATGAAATAAATGTAGGCTGCGATCCATACCTGATTCCACTTGCAGGTTGTTGTGGAGATACACTTGAGTGGAGTGCAGTGTCCTCAGGGTGATTTTCTTGAGAAGTGCTCACTTGATTCATGGCAGGTCCGCACATTCATCGGTCATGTGAGCCCACAGACCACTATTACCCTTTTTACTGATGATATCCTCAATACGACAGTCCAGTCTAGTGTTTCCCCATACTGTACAGTTATTTCTATATTTGCCTGTTTGCTCTAGCTCATAAACACATTATAATGGGACTGTGCGAGGAGCTCCACTTCTTAACACACCCCATACGCACCTGATCTGCCAGAGAATAAGAAGATGTAGCAGGAAGGGATCCACGTTGCCAACTTTGTGACATTGTCGCCATATTTAGCAAGTATTCACCTCTAATACTTTCTTTTTATTTTTTGAAAAAACGAACAGCAACAAGTCCAGAGAAGAAACTTTTGTAGACTAAAACCGAGAGGCCCTCAAAAGGGTGAGATGTCACCTGGGATTGAAGTGGTTTAGGGTGTTAAAAGTATATACAGTAGATGTGTTTGTTCAAGATCAAGAACACGACAGTTTGTCTTCTATTTGGTCGATTTTCTAAAACTATGGCAGCGTCGGAGAAAGTTGTGTGCAGTTGTCTCCCGTTTATGGCGGTTAATTGGTTCCAGCCCCGACCGCGATGAGTGAATTTCTGCGAAGTAGGATTCAATATTAATAAATAAAATATTTTTGTCTGTTATTGGCTGGCGACCAGTCCAGGGTGTACCCCGCCTGTCGCCCGAAGTCAGCTGGGATATGCTCCAGCATGCCCCCGCGACCCTAAAGAGGAGAAGCGGTATAGAAAATGGATGGATGGATGGTAATATTTTTGTAGTTAGAGCATAGAAAACCTGTTTATGACTTCCTAAATGCGGGTTTTAACATTATTAGAGCCCCGAAGACATGAAATAGTCACTTTTTCTCTCCTATTATTCTTTGTTTACATCACACTGCACAGGCTACAGTATTACTGCAGGGACATAACAGATGGTCGTCGCTAGCGAGCTAACTGGTTAGCCTCTTCAGTTGAATTATTATAAACTTAAGAAAGTGTTTCAAACAGAGTGGTGAAGGACAAAGGAGACAAAAACTTACCACTTCCACACTGAATGAGAGGAGAACTTTTTCCCCCCACTCAATCTCAGCCATGGCATGTCGGCTGGGCTCTGCTTGCTCAGTAGCCAGTCTCCATGCAGTGGGAAAGGTCATGTAATTTAATGTTGTGTCTTATAACATTGCTGATGCCTCGTGACCACAATACTACACATGACTTGTATTTCAGTATTTTTTTGACTAATCAAAGGCCATAGTTGACCACAAAACAACCATAATTTACTAAATAATAATGTTTAAATTTTTTTTTAAAAACTGTGATAACTGCGAGGTAGCGATATTCAAACCGTGATATAGCAAGGGGTGACTGTATAAAGGTTTCATAGGGCATAATTGTGATGCATTTAAGAACCGACGAACAGAATGGGACATCCTGATGCTTGAGGAAAAATATTATCAATGAAAGACATCAACACGGAGAAACTGTGGTCTGACATGAAAGCACGTGTCTCTCTTCTCAATGTGCAGCTGGTGCTGCCGTGGACCCCTCCCTATCTGAAAGCACTCACGGGCGCCTCCATCGTGTTTGACATAAAAAAAAAAAGACAAAAAGAATTGAGTCAATTTGAAGTTGAAATCATATTTGCTGTGTTTTTCATGGTTTTTTTTACTGACTTTTTGGTATTCCTCTCCTACAGCGTCCATTACAATTACATGCACATGCATCGTGGCCAGTTATGCAAATTTGATGATTCTTTTAGCACTTCAAGTAGCATTTGAGTGAAGTAGCTTGTTAAAAGGCACTAAATGTTATATTTGAAGTAGTGTTGGGCTACACTAGTTGAACAAAAACAAGTTGTGTGCAGTAAAGCAGCCATTGATTGCTGCCTTCCTAATGCTCCATTCATTGTGTCCATGGCGCTTGTAGACGTATTCTTTTACTCGGCTTGACAAAGCACTTTGCCAAAGAGATATATTAACACACAGGCGCCACCATTACTCAGCAGATTTATGATGTTTGCTCTCACATCTACGCATAAGCAGCCGAGCTTGTGCATACCATCGCTGACCACTGGTCTTTAGCGTGATCTTTCATCACGGTGTCCCATGCCTCTAAAAATGCTGTACCTTTGCAATGTGTATGTTTTACTACACTGCTGAGAAGGAGCGAGCTCTGCAGATGAATGACATCATGTGGCCAAGAGTCTGCACTGAGACGCAATGATGTCATACACTGACAATGGAGGAAGGTGTGAGGGAGGATAGACATCAAAAAGGTTGCTGATGAGATGTTTGGACTGTGGATGTGCTCACTTAAATGTCTACTGTACCTTTTGAGAGAGCCCAAAGGTTTTTAAACAGATCGTGGCCTAACCTGAAGTTGATGTGTGAAGCAAAAAAAAAAAAAGTGCAATGTCATAATAATAATAAATCCTGTCGTCATTTTTGTGTTTCTTTCAGAGCGTCTTCACTGTTCTGTTGGGACCGTTCACCTTCTTCAATGCTCAGAAGACCAAATATCTTCAGATCCTCACCTCACTCATGCGATGGATTGGTAAGCTCTGTCTAACATAACGACACAATAAATCAGCGGGTGTCAAATAAAAAAATAATAGTAACACTAGAATGATAATATTATTACGACGGGAGTGGAGTCCAGCTTTTACGTTCTGGGACCACCTGCGAATGGTGAAAATTCGCAAATAATTGATACGCCCATGAAAATGTCTATTTTTAACACGTCTCACTTCTCCCCCTCCAAACCCTCCGGCTAGCCTGATGTGGATGTTCTCCCCAGATTTTGGATCAACATTTGCAATAAGTGACTATTGCAATTATTGGATTCGATTCAGCTGCAGAGCCCTCCCCTTCTCTCTTCAATTGCCATTGTACACTGACCATGCAGTCCAGCTTTAATCCCTAAATACGCCTACACACGTAAAGACGTGTTTAAGAGAAGTTTAAGATGTCACCTCTATTCGATGATAATGGAAGGTGATCCATGAAAAGATGTAATAGGAGTCACGGTGTAGCCAGTCACAGCACACAACAACTGTGGTGCGTTCAAGGATCTCAACTTGAGGAGAAAGCATGATCAGCAAAGCATAAAGACAGAAACATGTACAATAGTATGTTTGTTGATGTGGCCTATTGTCAGAGGACAAAAAAGTAAAATAAAAAGGTTTTGTGGAATCCACCATTAGACTGCTAATAATAAAGCAACAAGCAATCCTCCGCCGCATCATACTAGCTAACAAACAATACATAATTAGTTTACTGTATTGCTATGTTAGAATACGCCCCCCCCCCATTCCCATGTTTCTTCTTTCCCACACCTCCAGTGTCCCCCCCCCTCCCTTCGGTTGTGGCTGTGGCGTTCAGGTCCGTCCATCAAGATTGGGTCCTGCTCTGTGTCTTGCCTTCCCATCTCCCCTCATTCCTCACCCTGACAGGCTTGACGGCCCGTCGCAGCCTTGATTGGACTGTCACTCACGACGCCATGAAAGAAAATAAACTGCCCGTCCGAGTGGGGGCCGCAGTCAAAAGCGCTGCGCCCCGGCCGTGTGCGAGCTGGCAAACATGGCAGCGTGCACGCACTAAATAAGAAGGGAGGTTGATGTTTCCTACATCTTTCACTCTTAGAAGCCTCCCTCTCCTGTGTCCTTGTAATTGATTGGCTGTGTCACTTAGTGAGCATCTCTCCATGCAGGACAGGCCTCATCCTTTTCATGGCAGCGACACACATCAGACATCCAATGTTTACTTGGACACTAATGACTTTTCCTGGTGCTGTGCTATGATTGGACCCCCAGGATCGCACCAGGATTCCTGGTCAGTATGGAGATGCCGTGTTTGCTTCCCGGTCATGTGATTGGACAGACGTAACGTGTGAGCCAGCACCGGCTGTCTTCACCAGTTTTTCACTCCTATCAGGGTTAGCGGGCGGCTGGCGTGCTGTGGCTCCGCCTCCTGGCCTTGTCATGCCAGTCCTCAGTCAGCTCCTCCACCAGATTGTCGCGTTGGCGTGGTTGGTGTAATTTAAAACAAAACAATAATATTCGTGAAAATTAGACGTGAAAAGGTTGTGACTATTATAGTCAAGCAGCCGGCAGTGTTCATCTTTAGCCGCTGACGGGGGACAGCGAGAGGCGTAATTGAGTGCTGCAGAGGTGGGGGCTTCGTTAACAACCGCCACGCTTGGTGAACAAATAGTAATGACTTCCCTCTCCTCTGGGATGCAAAGATGAAGGCTCTGAGGTGCTCACATTGTTGACATTGACGTTGCTGTCAAAAACAAAAAACGATGCTGTCTGCAAAAGGGGGAATGACTCCACACTTCCTTTGGGCGTCCTAATACTTTTGTCTTCATGGTGTACTTCCTTTAGAAGGCCAGAGTGAGGTTGATTGCTTGTGAAGGTGGTAGGGTCCCTGGTGGCCAAAAGTTGCTTTGCAACGTGGAAACGATGAAGTATCGGCCTTCCAGGTCTTAATGAAGCAAGCGGCTCTTCCCTGGAGGTCTTGAACGATTCCATTTAGAGGAAACCACCGAGGCGTCGTTGGCGCTTTCGGCCAAGGTTGAAGCATCTGAGCGTCCAAATGAAGATGGTCTTTTTCACTCGTCACTCTGCTCCATCTTCTACTCAGCTGGAGGATGAGTAGTTAACAGCTCTGCAAAAACAATCAATGTCATCGACTTTGATTGTCACGGGTGACCTCTGGTCCTGCAGCGTGAGAATATCAAGTCCAAATCATTTCTGCAATTTGCAGCAGTTTTACATTGACTGCCTTATTTCTTCATTAGACGTGCGATGAGACTCCTTTGTGTTTGTGTCCATCACCACGTGGCACAAACACTGCAGCTCATAGTCACACTTACCACCACTAGGGGGCATATTTGCTTTCATTTAATGTCCTCCATTCATGTATTTCATTGACATGTAGTTTAAGATGACTTCTCTTCTCTTCAAGGGACACTACATCAACTTGCCCCCCACCCCCACTTCCAAACATGCCTAGTTGCACATGAGATTGATCGCATTTTGCTTTCAGCCGTTCTGTCCTGCTTAATGGAGTGCAGGAACGGTGTCTCCTCTGTGGCGTCCACAGGGAGACTTCCTCCAAACGAAACACTCCTTGGAGATTTCACAGCATCTGCTATTAGTTTGTTTGCTAGCTTCAGCTGTGAGACCCCCCACCCCCGGCAGGTTGTTAAGGTGAAGCATCACCTTCAAGGTCACTGACACCCCAGTGCAGCAAATATAAATCACACGCTGCCAGCAACGTTACGGCGCTCACATGATCCTCATGTGCGTCTTTTTGATGTATCTGTGTGTGTGTGTTTGTGTGTGTGCGCGCGTGTGTGTGCGTATGTGTGTGTGTGTGTGTGTGTGAGAAAGGTGCACTGGAAGGTGTGTAGTCGGTGTGTCAGTGATGCTGACTGATATCTGACTCCCCTTATCCCATGAGAGCACTTGATGGAGGAGGGAAACATCTCTCCATCATGACTCTTTGGAAAGATGCTTGGTATCGTAGACCAGACACAAGCTAGGACATTGTTCATTATAGCTACGACACACGGCAAACAAGTAAACAACAATTAATGGCAAATGCATTCACATTTGACTTGAATAAAGTGCAACCAACACAGGTTGAATTAACAGGAGGTTAACCTTTTCTGCGGTATTTTGGTATCCCCGGCACGTCCTCTGCAATTCGCCATGCTGCATGTTGTTGTCTGCTGGCGCGTGGCGATGACATCACAGACAGGTAGACTGAATCGTGTAACGTAACATTTAACGTTATTATCATTAAAAGTGCTAAAAAAAACACATCCGTATAAAACCTGCCGTGCTTAAATCCAACGCTTTGTTTCCTAGTATTGATGCAATCGATTGATTGATCTATTGACCTTTTGAACGATGTTAGATCGATATATCTTGTCCGGAATGGCAACTTGCTGAACACAGATCGATGTAGTTGGATCATAGGAATGTAAATTGATACATCGATGTAGTCGATGAATCGTTACACCCCTACCACACCTGCCCCAGTTATGTAGTATTTGCTTAGTACTGTACTACTAATGAAGTAACTAAAGGCCATGAAAACATGGCCACTCACTTCACGCTGAGTATGACTTGATGAATAATGACGTTTAATTTTGGCCTTTTTGTCCCGACACAAAGAATTGTCATTTTTCCGAACAGAGTTCTGAATGGGTTGCGAATGCACTCCATGCTGTATTTAACAACACTTTTCAAGCTTATTTACCGCACAAAAACAATGTTTATGGGCCATAAACAATCAAATAAAAGCCATGGCACACTGGAGTGTACCACAAGGCATGAATGACTCAAGTGATTCACAATAAAAACATCGTAGCACGGCATCTCTCAGTGACGTGAGGAAGTGTTTATTGCAGTAAAAATGTCTAAATGCATCCTCTGCTTGGGAGGAGCGGTGCAAAGATGGAAGGCAAACAGATCCTTTCACACGTGTGTGTTTTATGTATTCAACCATGCAATCGTCGTTTCCCACATGCTCACACATTTCCAACGTGTGTCCTTGAGCGCCACCTCATCCTTTGACCCACCGGGACAAACAAACTCAAAGAACACTGAACAGGAGAGCGACGTACTTTTTACTTGCATCTTTTGTTGTGTTCAAGCTCCGTGTCATGTGACCATCTGCATGAGTGGCTGTAATTTGCACGTGTCTCCTCCTGGTCACCCGGCGGACCATGTTGGTGCTAAACGCTGCAGGTTTAGAGCATCCTCGTTATAATGCCGTGTCATGGTTTTATGGGGTTGCAGCCATCGTTTATGATGATGATCGTTTCTGTCACACACCTCCTATTAAAGCTTCTTCATTTCCTTTTTACACGTTGCATTAAATACGTCTCACTTTGTGCTCGCCTTCTTCCAAAACAAAGGTGCACTGGCAGCAGCGCCAGCCTAACCGCTACCTCCTTGTTTTCTTATGTTTCTACTTCCTGTTACTATAATATTACATGATATATCTATGATTTATTATTATAACCCACAACAGACCACCTAGCACACTTATACTGTGTCTCAAGTAGAATACAGTTTAAAAATTCACAATTCAGCATTCACGGATGCCTACAAGGTATGCTGGGAAGCCCAGATGCACGCTTCTCCAACACATAGTTACCCAGCATGTCTTGCGGGTTATAATTTAGCTGGTTTAAACTCATGTGTAACCTCCAGGACATGCTGGGAAGACAGAGTGCACACTTTCCTAACAGAACGTTACCCAGCATGCCTTGTGGGTTATACATCAGTATAAAATAGTATTGTTTTGCATGTGTACCCGCATAGTCCGTGTAGTGCAGTTACATAAGGTTGTTTTTGGTTGCACTGTGAGTAAGATAGGAGTTTGGTTTGATGACCTCCTTCCTATTTTGGGTTTAGTGGCAAAATAGACATTTTCATGGCCGTCTCAGTGACTTGTAGGTGGTCTGAGAACATATCCCCCACAAATAGCGGGAATCTACTGTATTTCTGTCGGTGCACTTCAATAAGTGTACTGTGTACTGTGTACTTTGTGTACTTGGTTCCCGAGTGTTTTCCCGGTAAGTGTACAATGACCGCTGTCAAAAATGACGTACACAGGAACTGAGTCCGCAGTGTGCACGGTGCACTTATTGAAGTGTACGTACAGAAGTTGGGATGCATTAGCATGATTAGCTTGTCGTGGCTACTGTGTTACGTCCATGTTTTGTTTTGCGTCCCCAGCATTCACCATGATGATCATCTTGGCGCTGATCCGCATCGGCAAAGGCGCCGGCGAGGGACGACCGCCCGTCGCCTCCCTCTCGGGCGTGCCCAACCTGTTTGGCGTGTGCGTGTACTCCTTCATGTGCCAGCACTCGCTGCCCTCGCTGATCACACCGATCTCGGACAAGAAGCGTGTGGGCGTGCTGGTGCTGGCTGACTACGTGCTCATCCTGGGCTTCTACGTGCTGCTGTCCTTCACCGCCATCTTCTGCTTCGACAGCTCACTGCTGCACGACATGTACACGCTCAACTTCACTGACAACTGCAACGTGCTGGACGTTCCTTTCCTGCGCTACTTCCTGGGCCTCTTCCCCGTCTTCACCATCAGCACCAACTTCCCCATCATCGCCGTCACGCTGCGAAACAACTGGAAGACGCTGTTCCACCGTGACGGCGGCACCTACCCGTGGGTGGTGGACCGCGTGGTCTTCCCGCTCATCACCCTGGTGCCCCCCATCGTGGTGGCCTTCTGCACCCACAACCTGGAGTCCCTGGTGGGCATCACAGGAGCCTACGCCGGCACGGGCATCCAGTACATTGTGCCGGCGCTCCTGGTTTACTACGCCCGGCGCCACGTGGAGCCCGTCATGGGCCGCGACGCCATCAACAAGCACGGCTCGCCCTTCCGCCACGCCGTGTGGGTGTGGTTCGTGGTGCTGTGGGCCACCTTCTGCCTCATGTTTGTCACGGCCAACATCATCCTGACCGACGCCAAGAAATGAGAATGGACATCCCCCAGGGGGCACAGCGTGCCTTGTAAGGGACGGAAAGACTCCGCCTTTATCCACAAGCGAGCAAGCATGGAGTGAAATCGTTTTTAAAAGCTGCTGCAATGAAGGGAAGTCTTGAACACGTTTAAAGACGTCAAACCTGGAAAGTTCTAAACTTGAAAGTGACCACAGCTTCTCCCAGGATGCAGGAAGTCGCACCGTCATGTTTGTGCTCTTGTCTGCAGGATCGTTGCACCTTACCTTTTATTTCTTTAAGCCCAAATCCCACAAAGAAGCCACAGGTTTGTGACCGCCTTTATTCCACCTGTGTTCCACCTTTATTCCACTCGATTCTTTACTGAC
The DNA here is from genome assembly GCF_027744805.1 of Dunckerocampus dactyliophorus. Taxonomy (NCBI): domain Eukaryota; kingdom Metazoa; phylum Chordata; class Actinopteri; order Syngnathiformes; family Syngnathidae; genus Dunckerocampus; species Dunckerocampus dactyliophorus. The sequence goes on along the minus strand of NC_072836.1, from coordinate 2,757,790 downwards.
TTTTTTTCCCCTCCTGTCAATATCAGGGAAGGAGAACGATTGACATCTTTTATTTAATGAAAGTTTACAATGACGTAACCCAGCAACCAGCCCGGCCGTGGTTGCCCTGGCAACAGTTGACCTGCCGAAAGATACTTTGTTCGTTGAAGACGTCAGGACTGAAGACGTCCAAACAATGCGTTCAATGAAGAAGAAGACTCTGATTGGACGTTTCTAAACGTGCCTTTTGATCGGATCGTTATGTTTTCATCAAGCTGACAATCCCGACCAATCATCGCCCTTCTTTGTATCATGTGACTTGATCCTTTTACTCAAAGCTTTGCTGCTTTAATTGATGTTTTTTTTTAATGAAAGTTCCCCAAAAAAAGTTTATTAAAGTGAATATTCAGCTCAAACTTTGTTATTCTTGTTTGTTTTTTGTTACCATGGCAACACGTGACCATTTTGATGTGACGTAAATTGCATATGAATGCTGAGGCAGAACCGAAAAGCTGAAGGGAAAATCTGGCGGTATGAGAAAAGTGGGGATTTTTGGGATGTGGAAAATTGTTAGCTTGTTTTGGAAAACGTGTCCACTCATTTTCAATTGGATTAATGTTGTGTAAAATGTGGCATTACGGAAAATGTGGGATTTTATGGGAATGTGCTGCATATCCCAAACTAGCTGAGCATTTTGTTGTTGGAATGTTTGAATCGGCTGAGAAACGTGAAAGTATTAGCTTGTCAGGAAACACGGCGGAATCCATCCATCCATTTTTTCGGTGGATCCGGGTCGAGGGGGCAGCCGTCTCAGTAGGGAAGTCTACACTTCCAATTCTGTGGCCACCTCTTCCAGTTCCTCCGGGAGCACACCAAGGCGTTCCCAGGCCAGCTGTGAGACATGATCCCTCCAGTGTGTCCTCCCAGCTTCTCCCAGTTCGGAGCACCTCACCAGCGATGCGTCCAAGAGTCAGAATAAAGATAGCTGAATAAAATAGAACATAATGCTCCTCATTCACAATAAATACAATCATTATTTGCAGAATAACTTCTAACAGGACGTGCTGCAAATACCTTTATTTCTATTTTACAAATCAGCAAGGTGGATTTATTATTCTTAAATGATGATTTCACTTTTTATTGGACAACAAATAATCAACATGTATTTCAATTTAGTTATAACCAGCGTGTGATGAGGGCACATTGAAGGATGCACTGCGCAGTAATTGCTTTTGTGTTTTCTTGATAGAAATAATGTGTGCTTACTAAACTGTGACTCGTGTTGTAAAAAAGGTGATCCCTTCATGAAATCTGCGTGCGTTTAATTTGCTGTTAGCTCGCATGCACTGCAATGGGTTTTGGATGCTGCATTGTTGCTCCATCGACGTCCTTCCGAGCTGCACGCAGTCGTTCAATGCGCTCGTTAATGAGCTCCGATTGATGTTTGCCCACTCCTCCACACACACGTCACGCTCCATTTCCCCTAAAGATTCCACATTTGCATCCTCCTCACCACCTTTTTTGCTCCCGTGTGCAAGAAACACAGCTCATGGTTGCGTCGCGAGGCCTCCGCCTCTTAGAGGACTTTTTGGAAGCCTTTTCCTGGCAGCAGCCACCTTGTTAGCGCAGTGTTAACATTTTGTGTGGTTGAGAAGGTCAACTCGTGCCGGCGCAAAGAGCAAACTGATAAAAGTGTGCAAACTTTCACCGGGTCAAAGCATCAGGAGGGCACGGTGTCGTGACGTACGGTCAGAGACGTCCGTGTTCGCCCTTTAATGACACGCTAGCGCGGACAGTAATTGGCGCGTACTGTTAGCTTGTCACTCATTAGGCGTGTTGTCCTGTGTCGCCATGTTGTCCCGCTGTACGGCCGGCGTGCCTGAAAGGTTGTGGTCACCTTGACCCTCAAATGGGAACGCCACGCCAGTCTTTAGTTTTAATGATGGTTGGCATGAAAGACTGAACAAGATGGCGTTAAAGGTCACCATCAGCTCACCTTCACACCTTAACATCACTAGTACTGGGTTTTTAATCACTTTTTGTCTCCCGCAGCATCCATACAAATGACCCCATAGATAGCAGTCTTGTGGGAAACACTGCTTTGTTCTGGTGTTCTGCATTTCTGTTAGCTTAGCCCCCCGTCAAAGATGAGCGAAAAGCGTAAAAGAACCTGAAACACGCTATAAAGTCTGCTGTGCTACCAGTAGCAGTGGTGAACCAACCAGGTGCGCTCTCACTTTGCTCCAAAAGCAGAGCTTGAACGAGGAAGTCACATGTTGACTAAATGTCAAAAAGAGGCTTAAAATACATGTAGGTCTGCACCTTTATCCAGATCTGTGCCAAAACGGAAGGACCGCTTCTCCTCACCTAGCCGCCAGCGTGTCGCAGCAGGCAGCCATCTTGGATGTGTCATGATTCTTTACGCCTCTCACAATGTTGCCTTTATCTAAAACGCTTACCTCCCGATTGCGCAAAGTAGGCGGGGCTTCAGGCAGGCCATGAATTGTGTGTGTCATCTAGAGCGGCCCATCACGTACGCCATCCCACAATAAACGCATCAGAAACCTTCATGTTGGCATCGCTACAACATCCTCAGAAGAAAAGCGTCTTGCGTGGTCACGTGGACCCTCACTCTTCACCTGCGCTCGTCCTGGAAAAACCTCCTGCGAGGTTAACCAAGGTAATGATGTAATATTTAGTAGTCCTCCGGTGCGGACCGCTAATCATCATTCTGTCTCGGCATCATGGCCGACAGTCACATGACCCAGACGTGCTCAGAGTGCTGATACAGGAGAACACTTGATTAGGTACACCCTCCAACCAGATCCAATAAGAAAATTCAGTCTTTATAAAATAAGAATGTTGACTTTTGATTGACACTGTCACAAACCAATCAGATTCAAGCAGCAGGAAGTGAAGTGTTCTTCCGGTGTGAACAGGTCCAACACGCCGTGACCAGACAGCATGTCTGTTTGAGGGACGGCGCTGTGCCCCCAGAGGATGCCAGCGTATTTGTGATGCAACACCCACCCTCATCCTCACCAACGTGTCTCCTCCAAGGAACAGATCTGAGTGAGGGGTTTAGTCTCCGGGTTGTGGGAAGTCTTGCATCCGCCTTTGAAGACCATTAAAGTCCTGTGAGCTCCGACTAGAAGCTTCCTGGTAATTAGCAGAAGAAGGTGAGCGACATCAAACAAAGTGGATCGTGTTTGGAAATGAAAAGTACAAAAACCTCAACTTCCCTTCCGGTTGTTACCTTGGAGACGCGCGTCCACTTTAAGGACATTTGAAAAAGTTCATGCAACAGGTGGCGCTATAACCCTTTGCTAACATTCAAGCTCTTTGAGCCAATCAGAAGCCAAAAGAAAGTCTACTAAGGAAAAGACAGATGCTGCTTCTCAAATGGAATATGTCATTCAGTGCACTCGATCTCGCAGTTCTTCAGCACAAAGGATGAGCGGGTAGACGACAGAGCGGACGATGCGAGAGTGACCGCTGGCTGGCGGCCATGATGGATGTCACGTGGCGGCGTGGTGGTCAATGCTGATGTGCCTTGTGATTATGGGGTGTTTGCCATCCTGCTCATCGTGTCCACGTCACTCGTCCATCCTTCACGCTCAACACGGACTGAAGACACGCCTTCTTTCTAGCAAAATCACTCGTGATCGCAATATTAGAAACAGCTCCCAGTTTGGTACAGTCAGTACGGTAGAGTCAGTATGGTAGCGTTAATATGGTAGAGTCAGTACGGCAGAGTCAGTATGGTAGACTTAATATGGTAGAGTCAATATGGTAAAGTCAGTACGGCAGGGTCAGTACGGTAGAGTCAGTATGGTAGAGTTAATATGGTAGAGTCAGTACGGTAGGGTCAGTATGGTAGAGTTAATATGGTAGAGTCAGTACGGTAGGGTCAGTACGATAGAGTTAATATAGTAGAGTCAGTATGGTAGTGTCAGTATGGTAGAGTTAATATGGTAGAGTCAGTATGGTAGGGTGAGTATGGTAGAGTTAATATGGTAGAGTCAGTATGGTAGTGTCAGTATGGTAGAGTTAATATGGTAGAGTTAATATGGTAGTGTCAGTATGGTAGAGTTAATATGGTAGAGTCAGTATGGTAGTGTCAGTATGGTAGAGTTAATATGGTACAGTTAATATGGTAGAGTCAGTATGGTAGAGTTAATATGGTAGAGTCAGTATGGTAGTGTCAGTATGGTAGAGTTAATATGGTACAGTTAATATGGTAGTTAATATGGTAGTGTCAGTATGGTAGAGTTAATATGGTAGAGTCAGTATGGTAGTGTCAGTATGGTAGAGTTAATATGGTACAGTTAATATGGTAGAGTCAGTATGGTAGTGTCAGTATGGTAGAGTTAATATGGTAGAGTCAGTATGGTAGAGTTAATATGGTAGTGTCAGTATGGTAGAGTTAATATGGTAGAGTCAGTATGGTAGAGTTAATATGGTAGTTAATATGGTAGTGTCAGTATGGTAGAGTCAGTATGGTAGAGTTAATATGGTAGAGTTAATATGGTAGAGTCAGTATGGTAGAGTTAATATGGTAGAGTTAATATGGTAGAGTCAGTATGGTAGTGTCAGTATGGTAGAGTTAATATGGTAGAGTTAATATGGTAGTGTCAGTATGGTAGAGTTAATATGGTAGAGTCAGTATGGTAGTGTCAGTATGGTAGAGTTAATATGGTACAGTTAATATGGTAGAGTCAGTATGGTAGTGTCAGTATGGTAGAGTTAATATGCTAGAGTCAGTATGGTAGTGTCAGTATGGTAGAGTTAATATGGTACAGTTAATATGGTAGTTAATATGGTAGTGTCAGTATGGTAGAGTTAATATGGTAGAGTCAGTATGGTAGTGTCAGTATGGTAGAGTTAATATGGTACAGTTAATATGGTAGAGTCAGTATGGTAGTGTCAGTATGGTAGAGTTAATATGGTAGAGTCAGTATGGTAGTGTCAGTATGGTAGAGTTAATATGGTAGAGTTAATATGGTAGTTAATATGGTAGTGTCAGTATGGTAGAGTTAATATGGTAGAGTCAGTATGGTAGAGTTAATATGGTAGTTAATATGGTAGTGTCAGTATGGTAGAGTTAATATGGTAGAGTTAATATGGTAGAGTCAGTATGGTAGAGTTAATATGGTAGAGTTAATATGGTAGTGTCAGTATGGTAGAGTTAATATGGTAGAGTCAGTATGGTAGAGTTAATATGGTAGAGTCAGTATGGTAGTGTCAGTATGGTAGAGTTAATATGGTACAGTTAATATGGTAGAGTCAGTATGGTAGTGTTAGTATGGTAGAGTTAATATGGTAGAGTCAGTATGGTAGTGTCAGTATGGTAGAGTTAATATGGTAGAGTTAATATGGTAGTTAATATGGTAGTGTCAGTATGGTAGAGTTAATATGGTAGAGTCAGTATGGTAGTGTCAGTATGGTAGAGTTAATATGGTACAGTTAATATGGTAGAGTCAGTATGGTAGTGTCAGTATGGTAGAGTTAATATGGTAGAGTCAGTATGGTAGTGTCAGTATGGTAGAGTTAATATGGTAGTTAATATGGTAGTGTCAGTATGGTAGAGTTAATATGGTAGAGTCAGTATGGTAGAGTTAATATGGTAGTTAATATGGTAGTGTCAGTATGGTAGAGTTAATATGGTAGAGTTAATATGGTAGAGTCAGTATGGTAGAGTTAATATGGTAGAGTTAATATGGTAGAGTTAATATGGTAGAGTCAGTATGGTAGAGTTAATATGGTAGAGTTAATATGGTAGTGTCAGTATGGTAGAGTTAATATGGTAGAGTTAATATGGTAGTGTCAGCATTATTGTCTTTGCAAAGAATGTATTGATGGTGTCCCTAATGAAGTGTCCAGTTGATGAAGTGTTCTCTATTTTGGGAACTGATGTTTGGAGACAGGAGGAAGAGCAAGAGGAGGAAGAGGAGGAAGATGAAGCCGCTGTGAAGGAATGTTTTCCATCCGGGCGCGGCGGGAGCGTCCAGACGGCGGCTCGCCTGCATCCGGGGCTCCGCCGGGGGGCTTTGGCGCTAATTGCTTGTGAGGAGAGGAAGATGATGATGCTGAAGGGGAAGATGCTCTCGGCTGTAATGAAGGATGTGTTTGTTGACCTCTGTGACCTTGGCGCCGCAGACAGGATGAGCGTGACGCGTGCACGTGAAGGTGAAGCGGCCATGATTGTTTTTTTTAGTCCATGTCACTGTGAGATTGGAGCGCTGATTGATGACCCTTGACGGCAATGAAGCCCCCACCTGCCTCTGTGCATGTGACACGCACACACACACTTCATGGTGGGTTAAAGCCTTGAGGAGTTCACGCTTGAAGTTGCCGCCAGGGTTCAGTGTCGAGGTCTCAGGAGACGCATCAGTCAGCGCCGGGCCTTCACGACTCCTGATGTGACGTAACGTGTTTGAACGTACACGACAACCGTTAGCACGGCCACACGCATCACCACGGACCAGCGTTGGCGAGAACCGTCCCGGTTTTATGACCCCCCCCAGGCACAGAAAAGCATGAGGTCGGTTAGTCACGCAAAAACTTTACAGTTAAAACTTTGAAGAAGCGGCAAGGACGGAGCATTTTTTCCACTTTTGGCGTTACAGTCCATTTGCATTGAGGCCAAGTGGGGGCAGTGACCCGCCTTCCATCTAGCACAGGGGCGTCAAACTGGTGTTTTGTAACTGTGAAACGATATTCATGTACGATCGCCTCATGATAGTATGACACATTTTATGAGTAGCATTTTAGCAACATTGTATTCTTTTACCAACTAGCTTACATTTGTCTATTGTTATAGGTCTAATAATAATCATGTTGTTAATTAGAAATAATAATTCTTTATTATATTAATGATTCATTAATATATAATGACAAAACATATTTTAAATTGGATTTGACAACAAAAAAATAAGAACTTTTCTGTCAAAATTGACTACAAGTACATTTAGCAATAAAGATGAAGTGTCTTTGATTTTTTTTTACTTATAATGTAATATTTCAATATAATAGAATGATCTTTAAATAAGTAAAAAAAAAGTTAATATATAACAAAATCATAATGTTAAAAGTAGTAAATAAAATAATAAAAATAACTATTAAAAAAGTGAAAATCAATTACATTAAAAAATTAAGTAAAATAAAAAAGTAAAACATAAATTAATAATAATTATGAAATCTATACATACATACAAATATATTTTGAAGTAATATTAAAATAATCTAATAAAATAAGTGTGTTAGACATGCATACTTTCCAGGCTTCTGCAAGCCGCATAAAATGATATGAGGGGTCGAATCCTGTGACCGAGCAGATGGAGCTGTAGTGAAAAACGTTTGGTGTTTCTCAGCAGGACATGTTTACAAAGGCTGGTGGTGTTTGCCTGGCTTGCTAGTTCATTGGTTAGCGGGTTAGGGCTCGGGAAGTTCTGACAGTCACAACAAGCGCTGACTGTCCGTCCGCTGCAGCTGCTGGACTTTCATAAGAGTTGCACCACACCAAACCCCACAGGAATAGAATGAAATCATAAATCATCCGCACTGACGCAACACGCTGGCGGCGATGATGTAACGGCGAGTAAAACTCGTCCATGTTGGACATCGCAGCAGGATAAGAGTGGCTCCTCGTCATCTTCTCGGCGCGGCAAAGACTCACTGGACACAACGCGAACCGCATGGAACTTGACAAAGAGCGGATTAGAAATATTTAAAACAAAACACTCCAACAGACAGGAGAAGTTGTTGTTGCCTTCGCGGCAGACGAGACGTGATGAGCAGCGTGTCCACGCGTCAATTCTTGTTTCCGCCGCGGACAGAATTAGCTGGCGCACGGAAACGAGGGCCGGTCCAGCCGCTTCTTCTCATCGATCAGTCAGGATGAGATTGTGTGAAGAACAACAACTTGCCATTTCCTGTTCTTCTCCCTTCGAAGACAGCAAAGCAACGTCATCCTGGACACCTGGCCATCATCGATACCATCATACACAACACTTACTTACTAGCTAACGTATGTGTGTGTGTGCGTGTGCGTGTGTGTGCGTGTGACCCCATCCGGGTAATCAGCGTGCATATGCTCAGCAGGATGCAGCCTTGTAACGGTTTGCAGCAAATGTCCTCATGCTATACACCTGGATATCTTTGTTCAAGTAAAGATGTCTCACTCTGACCAGTGATTGATGCCCAGCCCAGAGACAAATGTGTTTGGGGGAGAATGCCTTAAGGGGACAACGAGCGTCATTCATGGCCACGCGTCCCGCGTGTTGATGGAGTATAGACACAGTCGTCGCTAAAAACCCTCTGCACCTTTTTGCTCCTCCGCCAGCAGAGGACACATGAAGACAGATGGCGCCACGTTGGCGGCCGCTCCACAAAAACCTCCAAATGAATCCCAAATAAAAAAAAGCCTTTGGCATGAAAGGAAGAGTGTGCGGATCCATCGCAGAGCCAAACAGGAGTAGAAAGCGTCGGACAAACACCGTGGACGTCCGTCAGCCTCACGAGCTAAATGCATAAAGCACAATCCGCATTTAAAACCCTAAATATGCCTCATTCAACCAGGGGTGTCCAAAGTACGGCCTGGGGGCCATTTGCGGAATGCGGCTGGTTTTTATTGTTAATTTATTATTAAATATAATTTAACAAGAAAACTAAATTTTAAAAAAGTGAAAAATCAGCAGCAATCACCAGAAACAAGCAAAACAACAAATTTGTCATTTTTGAAAAAAAAAACAGCTGTAAATTTATGACAATGAAGTAAATTTATTAGGAGGGGAATAAAGTCATATTTTAAGGAGAAAAAAGTTGCAGTTTTATGAGAATAAAATTGTTACATAATAAGTTGCATTGAGCTGAAATATTTAAGAAAAAACGTAACATCACAAGAAACAAAACTAAATCAATTAAGTTGTCAAAATATTTAAAAATATAGCAAATATATAATACGAATATAAAATGTTATAACATATAAATATTATAATGTTATGAGAATAAAGTCAAAATAATAAACGACTAAAATCATAATTACAAGATGAAAATTAATAAGAAGAAAATTGAAATAGTAAAAGTAATAAATAATCATTTTATGACAATAAAGTCAAAATATTTAGAGAAAAAAGTTTTTTAACGAGAAAAAAAGTAGCAATTTTATGAGCAGAAACTCGTATTATGAGGAGAATTTCTGTCTTTTTGGTTGCATAGAGTTGAAATATTCAAGAAAAAATATGTTATTTTCTTTTAAAGTTGTCATTTTATGAGAAGCAAACAAACAAAATTAGAAAATTTGGGTGGTAAAATGTATAACATTATGGCAATAAAAACTACGTGATTGTTTTTGTTTTTGTGCAATGTGATTTGGATTGTTTTTGGTGCCTAACTGCTTCCCGAGTATATCAGTGCGTGTGAAGGTATAAACGAGAAGAAATAACTTTTCTGGGCATATAAAATGGGCATATTTCATACATAGTTGATAATGGTGATTAATCATGAATAATTCATTTAAAACTGTGATTAATGTGATTAAAATGTGTCAGCCTTTGGCAGCCCTAATACAAACATTTTGATGCCACCAATGACAAACAGTCAAAGCAACCTATTTTCCTTAACCTTGGCTGGTCCACACTCTCATTAGCACAATGTCTCTTCGTAATGATGTGGGGGGGGTGTTCTCCTCCTCTCATGGAGGAGATGAAACAAGGAAGGAGGGAAGGAAGGAAGGGAGGAGCCCATTAAAGCGCCAGCGTTGACCTTGTGCTGTCGTGAGCCAAGGCGTACACGGCGGGAGGATTAAGGACGTGATGACAGGAAATGTTGTGGCTGAAGAAGACACGCTGAAGGTCAACAGGGGGCGACGTTACAGAAACGCTCGCCATGGGACCTGCTGACCTTTGACCCCCCCCAGGGTTAACGACATCCACGCAGGACCCATGCGGTTTTATTTGAAAGTGATGTCGCATTTTGTTTGGTTTTATTAGAACGATGATGAGGGTAAAGTCTGCAAATTTGTGCATTTTTGGGAGCCCGGCTAAAATAAACATTTTATGGGCGTCTCAGTTACTCGTGGCGTTTCGCCCCTTGCTGGTGGTCCACGTGTTCGATTCCTCCTTTTCCTCCATTCACCATTGTTATTGTGTCTTTTCCTCTCTTGGCTTTCTTCAGGCGTCTGATTGGTTAAAATAGTAGGTGCTTGTAGTTGTAGCGCCACCTGCTGCTTTGTCATGCACGTTGTTGATGAATTAGAAACCTCGTGTCTTTGATGAGAGCCTCGGTGGTATTTGTTGATCCGTGCCTTTG